>NW_026138098.1:6315000-6322500 GCF_025592945.1 Manacus candei | reverse complement strand
GGAGTTGATGTTTTTGGTCTATGTGCATGACAAAATGTGGCAAAACATAAGTTTTTGGAGATTATAATGATATGTACATAATAATGTCCTGGAATCGCTGTGAGATAATTTATATCGGTTGTGTGAAGGGTGGTCCTGGTGAAATTGGACCAAGCTCCACAACACCAGTGCTTTTATACCTCCCCCAAACTACCAGAACTATGTTATAATTTGATATTCCAGAAGCATGAGAAGAGATAAAAAAAAATCAGAAAACATTTGGTTAATGGGTTTATCATGTTTATTTGAATAAGGAAGATTGAAACTCCATTTATGCCCAGCATAAATGCTTTAGTGATCTTAATTATTGATGAAAAATCTGCTGTGCTTCTAAATTTAAAGACAGAACCATTTTATGGGAATTTTAATCACCTGCTACATTAGGAATTTTCAAGATTTGGGTTTTATGAGGATGGCATGTATTTTAGCCTTCTAAAGAGAGTTGTCACTTATCATGTGAAAACACTGGGAGAATTTGGTGGCGTGCTGCCCTGGGCTCGGCACAGAGGCTAGTGTGGAGCTCTTCCTCTCCAGACGTGCTTCTGAACGACTGTCGGATGTGATGTTTGCTATGAGCAAATTGCAGCAAATGTAGGAGGAAAGCATGGACATGAGAAAGCTCTGGAGGAGCAATAGCCCTCTGGAACCCCTGACGTGGATTTTAAATCCCCAGTATTTGTGCTGCCTCGACCCGTGTGCTCAGAGTTTGTTGCCTAAATTTGTTGTCGGCTTTGAATTTTGGGTTTGCGTTTCCCTCCTGAGCATCACAGGACAACCTTCCCCCATCAAATATGGGGCTCAATTTACAGTTTCCCATAAGAAGTGGAACCACTTGGTTAGTTGGCTTTAAAACAACAACAAAAAAAGAATTATATCCAATATGCTTCACTAGATCCTTTTGTCCTTTGGATACATTTAGCAGCTTTTGACCAGATAAGGCATATTTGTCCTCAGGATATGAACCAATAATTCAATCCTGAATTGAGATCTATGGCCACCCATTTGTTCCAGCCCACACTAGGAGACTCTGTGATAGTCTGAATTGTTTATCGTGCCGGGATTAAAAAAAAAAAAACCAAACAGAAGGAAAATAAAAAAAAAAAACCCTTATGCACCTCAGGAATAATAATTTGTTAGCAGTGGCGATATTTTAAATAAACTTGTGTAATTATACGCTTGAATCCTGCAGTGGGCTCAAAATGCAAAAGCAAAACCTGAGGCCTGGAAGCAGTTTTCGGTGTCGGGAGCCTCCGCGACCTTTTAATTCACTGGGAATTTTTATTTACGTCGCCTGGATGTTTCTCACGGAGCATGGCTGAGTGTGGAGGCTTTTATTACTGTACACATTTAAGGATCCTCTGGCATTTCGGGGCTGTTCCTCCAGCACAGTAACTCACGTGTTAAAGAACAAACCCACCGTAAATTGCAGCGCAGTCAGTAAAAAGATGCCACAGAAAAAGTGTCCCTGGGAAATTAGATTGACCCAAAGAAAAGCAAATAAAAGAAAGGAAAAGGCCCATATTTTCTTTGCGGTGTTGCTGAAAAGGATGGGAGTATCATTTTCATAGTGGAATAATGTTTTCTGGGAAAACACAAAAGCAGATGTTCCTCATTAGGAACACCCATTGTCTACATATCACAACTATGAACAGATAAATCTCTCCTATTTCACCCATACATTCCAAGGGCTGTAAATGATTACAGGATGCCGCTGTAACTGCTAAACCAAAACCACACTCTGTGCTAAAATAATTCCTCCGTGCCACCATCCTATATTTCATTAGGAGGGATGGAAATTCCTGCTCAGATCCATCCCCTCGACTTCTCACTGCCTCCTTGGGCTCGGTGCACCCCAAAGCCGGGGGTCCAACTGTTGATGGTGGGTCGGCCGGGGCGGTGGGAGCGTGTCCCTGTCGGAACACGGAGTGTGGAGCAGTGGCAGGGCTGGTGGAGCTGGATGTGCTCACAGAGCGTCACCGAGCGCCTGCTCTGCAGCGGGTTTCCAGATGGTACCATCACAGTCCTACTGCTAGTTGGCATCTCCGTGGGTAGTAAATACCCCCCTCCCCAATAAATCTGGCATTATTCTATAGAGTTTAGGAGACTTATCATTCCAAGTGTGTCCTACTTTCCTGTATGGAAGCCAGACATCTGCTTATCCCATTTCTTTCATACAGAGTTTGGAATAGCTTTAGTTTGGGGGAATAAAAAGTTTTGTCATATTTAACAGCTGTTACAAAATTTCAGTCCCGTAGGCTCTTAAAATACCTTTCGAGTGACCTCAGATTTGGGAGATAATTGACATTGCTGGTAGCCACCCCCCCCTTAACCTTTCTCTGGCTGTAATTTCAGATTATTTTCCCTAAACGACTTGGCTGTTCACGCTGAGGGCTTTTTTTTTTTACTATTATTTTATTTTATTATTATTTTTTTTTTACGCCGGCTGGCCGGTGTAGCGCTTTAATTCCTCCCTACTCCAAGTTTACACCTTCGGCGGGGTGGCAACGCGGCGGCTGGAGGGCGAGGGGTTTTTTTTTCGTCAACAGCAGCGTTTCCTTTCACTTCCCGTCACAAAGGTGAGAGCCGCTGACCTTTGCTGGCAGTCCCGGCCGCTGAATTATTCATGTGATTGACTTTTTGTCAGTGCACACAGTTGTGCTCTGGGACATTTTATTCATTTACCTCATTTAAAGCGCCTTTCTGCACCTGTTCAAGTATTAATATCATGTAATTTGGGCCTAATGCCGATTTTGCTGAACACTCATTATATTTTTTATTAGCTATATTTCCAAACGATTATGTATGATTATTACCAAGCCTTACAAACAGCAATGGGTTATTCCCTAGACCTTTACATCTTCTTGTCAGGTTGTTTTCAGAAGCAAGGAGGATAAACATTTGACCAGTCCCAATGTTTTTATTCCTACTCCATATCCAACCAGAGAACTTAAAGCTTTTTCCCTTATGGCTTTGCGAAAGCATGATTAAATCCAACTCTGCAGAAGCTGTACAAATGCCAGCATTTATAAGGTCAACGCTTTTGTTAAAAATGCTATGTAAATGAGGATCTGCAAAAAGGGACATTAAATAAAATTAAATTCATTGTCTTCTTTAATGTCATTTACATTTTGGCTAAGCCCTGGCCTGTCAAGGAGGATTTTTTAAATAATTTTAATTACACATCATTTAGGGATCCAAGGTTTTCTATTCAGTAGCATTTGGATAACCTGCAAAATGGTGACTGTTTATTAACTTCTTAAATGACAACTTGTCATTTCATCTGCATAATGCAATGAAAACAGACCAGTTTGGTGTATTTTTTTTTATTTTAATTCTTATTTTCCTTTAAGATGTGCACCAAACTACTGGAAGAACAGACCTGAAAATAGCTCAGCTGCTCTTTTGCTTTCATCGTCCTATTGGCGCTACCAAGTTCAGAGTATATTAAAAAATTACGACTTTCCTGGGTAACCAGAGCTTGAAAAAATTGCCATCAGGAACCTGACATTGATTTTCTTTTCCTCCTTAAGAACGTGTTTTATTGTAGATTAATGGGTGTAGCTGCGAGGGATCTGTTTGCAGACAGGGGTAGTTGGATTGGGGTTTGTAGCACACAGGTATCAACACTTCTCACCTGTTCAAAAGTCCTGTGCTGGGGAAGGTGAGGACACGGTGCATGTTGGGTCTTCAAATACACATATAAACAGGGAAAAAATTGGCAAATCAAAGTAATCTGTGTAATTCAGCAACGTCAAGCTCAGCAACACCCCAGAACCAGGACTTTGTACCTGCTTCCTTCTCCCTTTTGCTTTCTTTCACTCGGGTCATCTGAGTCACAGCGTTTACATCACTCCCTCTTAATCCCTGCTCCTAATCACTGCACAAACCGCAGCTAAGGAAACTGTGGAAATACCTGGGATGCTGGTGGAGCGATGCGCTCAGGGACGGCTCCAAGAGCGTTGTTCCCAAGTAAATCCCAAATGTGCTGGGTGAGACTCCTGCACTGCTTCCCTCCCCATCATAATACTCGATTATTTTCAAGCCCAAAGCATTGCATGGCTGTAGGAGGAGGGAATAATAAAATCCTGTGCTTTTGTGAGAGAGGAAAAGGGGGGGGAAGGGATTTAAGCAAAGCTGTCAAAAACTATACTCCAGGAGGGACCCTGATACAAACCATCCCGGGCTTCTGCTGCAGCCTTATCAGGTGAAAAGCAAAGATACTGCCAGAGCCTGTAATTTTGTTAGGATGCCTTTGATGAATTGGATTAGGTTATGGAAAAATCTTTCAAACTCAGAGTTCTGGTACGTGAGCTTCCAGGAAGTAAATAATTACTCTCAGACAGCAGATAATTAAAAAAAACAACCTGTGAAACACAAAGTGGTAGAAATGGGTTTAATAAGGCTCCGTTGCTAACGCAGAGAGATTTCGGGGGGCCAGGGGTAGGAGCAGCCCCGGTGTTGGGTTACTCGCAGGGCTCAGGGAGTGCTTTGCCGGGCTGGAGGAGGTGGAAATTCCAGGCTGGGAGGATGGAAATTGTCACCGGGGATGCCAGGGGGTGATTGACACACGGGGCGAAGGGAAGGGGACGCGGGAGCTCAACCTGCGCTTGGCAGCCTCGCCGGAGCTCAGGAAAATGAGAGCCATTCACTCGCGTCCCGCTGCCAACCGAGCAGCTCCGCTGGGTTGTTTATCTTAACAGCAAATCTCGCAAAAACGGTTGTGGTCAAACCTGTATAATACAACCTTATACTGGCATTATTAATGCCCTGTTAAAATAAAGATGTAACTGAAAAAAAGAGCTGAAGCCGGGGAATTTTACAGGCTGAGGGGCACTCTGGGCTTTACGACATTTGAGTTTGCTGTTAACT
The DNA here is from genome assembly GCF_025592945.1 of Manacus candei. NCBI lineage: Eukaryota > Metazoa > Chordata > Aves > Passeriformes > Pipridae > Manacus > Manacus candei. The sequence continues at coordinate 6,317,592 of NW_026138098.1, read as the reverse complement.
GTTTTGGTTCTTTAATGTTTTGAGCTGAGGAAAACTCGCTGGTTCCTTGATACATCAGCTCCGTTCAAACAGAATAGAGCTGACTTGGTTCTAGATTTTGTTTTGTTATTGAACAAACTCTCCTTATTCCTCCAACCTGGAAAAAAATCCAGAGTGTAAACAGCGTGTTTTCAGGAGAAAGGGAAGGTGTTTGTTCCTCAGGGTTTGGAGATTCCGGTGTGGTGAGGCCGGAGGCAAATTAAGAAGAAATAAATAAAAATGATTGTATTTTAAAAAATACAAATCTGTGATACTTTCCGCAACAAAAGTTTCCCAGCCAGAGAATTCCAGGGAGCCCATCGTAGTGTGGCGGCAGTGCCAGGGGCGCGGGGAGCAAACTGCAGCATCCGCGCACGGCGGCGAGGACAGCGCCGTGTTTTCCCAATAATTCACTAGGAAATGAGTTTAACATGTGTGGAAAGGAAGGGGCTTACATTTGTGTTGTTGTAAGACATGTAGCATAGGCCCAGCTAGCGGAAGGAGTCGGCTCCAGCTTGTCTCTTGTGAAAGACGAAACACGGTTACACATCTGGTGAGAAAGAGCAGTTCATTTGCCCAGACAGCTCGCTCTGCAGCCGCTGAAAGGAGCTATTTTGACAGAAACAAAGCCATGGGGGCTGGGGCAAGCGATTAGCAGGATTCTGCTCGCTAAAAACTCCTTGGCCTTAACGATAAAGAAATAGAAAAGGAAATAAAGAAACCTGGCCTAAGCCTCCAGCAGTGTTTAAGGAGGCTTTTGCAAAGTAGGAATACAAACAAGGGCTTCCATGTCAAACTCCCACTGCACTTTGTAAAAGTTTCTAAAAAAAAAAGAAAGAATATCAGAACAAAAATTAATGTGAAATCCGAAGGAGTTATTGAAAAGCAAAGGTCCTCCCTCGCTTTTGGGATAAACTCATTTTACTGTGACATGTGCATGAGAAGAAGTTAATTTGACAGTATGGAGAGTGTGGTGCTCTCATTTAAAAGGTGAATTCATGACTGCAAATCTGAAGCACATGCTTGGTTTGCTCCCTGGGCCCGTGGCTGTGCAGAGTCTTCAGTTTAGTTATAAAGCAAACAACAAGCCCTATCAAAAACCCCAATCTGGGGGAAAAAAAATCCCAATCCTCTAGTTGGAGTGAGGTTATTAATGCACAAAGGAGAGATGTGAGTGCCCTTTCTTTTGAATAACAACCAATAAAATTGAATTGGTCTTGGTATTGTGTGGATTGTCAGGAATGCTCTTTACCAATCCAAATTTGATTAGGATTTCCTCTTTATGTTTGTGCAGTTCTTCTGTGCTTCACGAGATGCTGGTGGGCAGCGAGCTGCCTCCAGCTAATCCAAACAGGCTTATTAAGCCATATACGGATCTGTCGGGGGGTCTGGAGCTGGTCTGTCCTGCTGGAAACAAACAATTGAGTAGCTGAAGGCACAAAGAGATTTGGGGAGCGATTCCACAGTCCTTCAACAGCCCCCCATTATTTCCTGGGGAAGCGATGGCTGGATGTCTGATGGTCATTGGGCTTCACGTGGACGAGGGAAAGTCAATGACAGGAAGAAGCACCACCAAAACTTTGTTTCTTTCCTTTGGAGGTTGATTTTAGACCTGGGAAGGTGTCCTGGCTTAGGTAGTGGCTGGTGCCTGTGAAAAATGCCATCAATAATTCTAGAGTTTATTTTTTTCTCTCTCTTTTTTCTTTTTTATTCTATAATCCTGAATAACTGCAGGTTTGGTGTGGGAGTTTCCTGCTTCATGTACTTCCAGAAATCCAAGGGCAATTTTACCTTCTTTGATTTGTAGCTACCTTGAGTTTTTCTCCAGGTTTTGCTCATACACTTTCCTCCTCTGTATATCCAGGTACTGGAACAGATCCATCTTTTCTTTAGCAACATTAACTCTTGGAGTTTCCTTCAGCACCCTCCTTTTTAGTGACTGACTGCTGTAATTTTATCTGTGTCTGTTTTCCAAACCACATAACTTTGAAATAATGGAGTTTCAGATGTAAACCAGAATGATTATAAATAATTAGAAGTTAGATTGAGCTACAGTATAAAACAAAACTAATTGTGCTCTGTGTAGTTGTTTGGTTTGGTTTTTTTTTTTTTCCTTTTGGTTTAATAAATTAAACTACAAATTTTCTTAATTGCCAAACAAAATGTTAGGCCAGCTTTAACCAGTCCTGACAGTAAAACACAACATAAAACCTGCTGAGAGTTATATGTGGTATTTAATAAGAGACAGAGTAATGCAAGGGTTTTTATGGTTAAGTATGAATTCACACCCACAGCATTTGTTTCGCATTAGAAAAGGTTTGTAAATCAGATCAATATGCTTGGATATTGTGGTCCCTTAGTGGGATCTCTTATGTCATTTCTTTCATGATATTTGGTTATTGGAAATGCTGCCAAAGTGAGCTCCCTCCATCTATTTCCATTTTCTGAATGAAGCAATTTGTCCTTTGACATGAGAAAGATTGGGTTAGGAAACAAGTGGGGGATTGGATTGGACATGGTGCTACTCCCAACAATTGGAGGTCACTGGGCACTGATCTGGACAGTGGACAGAAG
>NW_026138098.1:6290000-6310000 GCF_025592945.1 Manacus candei | reverse complement strand
ACTTAGAGGGATGGAGCAGTCACAGTTTCTCTGGGCAACCTGTGCTAGGGCCTCACCTACCTCACAGGGGAGAACTCCTTCTCGATATCTAATCTAAACCAACCCTGAAGGGCTTAAAAACATTCTGTCTTATCCTATTTCAACAGGCCCTGCTAAAAAATCTGTGCTTAACTTCATTGGGTTGAACTGGCTTTCCTAGAGGAGATGGTTTTGGGTGCTGTAGTGTTCAGCTCAGCTTTCCTGTACCATGTGCTGGGCTCATCTCACATGGCTGAGAGTATGGGCAGGTCTTCAGCCTGGTGGGCCCTAAAGCATTTCCTGTGAGAAGGAAGCTCTGCCTGTGCCATGGGACTGGAAGGACACCCTGTGGGGGACACAGCACTGGGGAAAGGTGGTGGCCAGTGCTGGAGTGGTCTGCTCTGGCAATTTGGCCAGGTTGATTGTCCCCAAGGGATGAGAAAGAGGGGCTTGTGGACAGCCACGGTGTGGATTCCTACATGTGCATGTACACAATCAGTCCTGCATCTGGTTATCGCAGAATCATGGAATGGTTTGGGTTGGAAGGGGCCTTAAACACCATCTAGTTCCAATCCTTGGTGTTCTCATGTGTGCCTTCACAAACACACCAGTAGCTGAGCAATAATGTAATTTTATTTTACATTAACATAACCCTTAGAGGCATCACTTGGTGTCTCCTCTGGCTGCTGGATATTGTTGGTCAAGCTCTCTTGCGCCATGGCCAAAACCCTGCTCTGAGAGGGGCTGGGTGTTTAGGACAGCATGGGGAGACCACCAGGATGTCCCAAAGGACCTCTGTGTCCCACCAGCCCTCCCACACCCACAGGCTGCTGTTCACCCCCCAGAAGATGCACGTCCTGGTGGGGAACGTTGGATTTCCTCCACACCAAACAGCCACGCAACCCCGAAAAACCCTCCCAGTGCTCTAACGAAGGAGAGCTGTGGCTCCCTGTACTGGATTAGGCCCAAAGTCAGTAAAACTAAAATTACAAACATAAAATAACTACTTACTGGCACAGCATGGATGTTTTCACACATTCCCTCCTATTCCGCAAGCTTTTCTGAAGACAGTAATGTAACAGAATATGCTTGAACATATGGTAGAATTAACAATTGATCCAGCTTCTGAAGGTAATATAAAATTTTATTTTGTGTGCTAACATGTCTGTGTGGGTCATTTGGTGTGTGTGTAGTTTGTAAAGTACAGCCACTTGTTTTTTTGTAAATATAATTTACACCAAGTGGTGTCTGTCCCAACCAGCATTCACAAACCCTCCTTTATGTGTCATTTAAACTTCAGAATAATTTTGTCTTACAAAACAGTTGTCTATCTGTCACAGCTCTTTGCATGTTGAGCCACCACTGGTTCAACCTTGGGGCTTTTATTGTGTTCTTCTGTGATTTCAGGAGAGCTTCTAGTCAGCAAAAATAACTCCACCCTAATTTTCCCTGTTGTGATAAACTATCCTACTGATTACCTATGATTCCTGCGGTATAATTTTCAGATTACTTGGCTCTCCTGGGTTCTGATTGTGGAAAGATGCTTCTGGCTTGGCATGACATCATTTGAGCTCCCAAATAATCACAGCCTTAATTAACTGCAGGTATAAATTCGATGTGGTCTACTCCTTAAAATGTATCCCTTGTATTCCTCCACTGACAGCGTGACTTACACACGGACACAAAAGTGTGGACAACCCAGTTATTTATTTATATATAATGATATGTTTTAAAAAGTTGTATATTTCCAAAACACAAAGTAGGAGATAGAAAAATAAATGAATAAATGTTAGAGCAAGTCCTGGTGTCTGTTGTTGCTGTAAGAGCAAGCTTGGAGTAACAGCAGCCTTGGAGAAGTGCTGCTTTTCCTAAGGGGCTGAAACTTCTTTCCTGGCAGAAACTATCACTTTCAGAAGAAAATGTTTTTGAAATATATATATATATATATATGACTGGAATAAATTCTAGCAGGAAACAGTTAGTAAAGTTGATGTGTTTGTCCAAAATAAAAGTGCTATTTAATAAATAACAAGAGCAGCTGGACTGACATTTGCTGCATAACAAGTGTCACTTTTAACTTATGTTAAATACTCCAGCAGTTTCCTGGCTTCGTTTATTTCTGTTTAGTCAGAGGGGTTTAAATATCCTAAATGGTGTATTTTAATCACTTTTGCCATTCAACTTCTTCCAGATTAAAAAAAAACCCAACACGTTTAAAAATAATACAGTGGATTGATGTAGATGTAATTGTTGTAGACCTTGAAGAAATACACAAGTTGGCAACTCTTCCCCAAGTCCTTTGTTGTTTCAGAGTTTAGCAGTTAAGAACAACACAAATACATTTTGTTTGTAGTGGGTCACAGGTTCAAAGAGACTTTGAAAAAATAGACTGGGGATAATTGGGTTATCAGATGCAGACACTGCAGGGAATTGAGCATTATCTCTCCTTAGTGTTGGGACTACTGGGTCACTTCCTTGCTGCCCAGCTCCTGTTCTGTCAGCCTGACACAAGCCAGATGACCCAAACGGGATTTTACTGGTTGCCACCCCAAAGTTCTCCCTTTCTCCGTCCTTCAACAGGTTGATTTTATGAGCCATGGCCACACTAAATAACATCTCGCCTTGCTTTCTCCCCCATTGATTCAACAGTCTGTAATTGCTTGGAGCACAAGCCAGACCCTTGGATTCAAGTGAGTCTTCCCTCGCCTTCCACTGCTGTTACTCATTTCTATTAGACAACATCTAACTAAGCTATTGACTTGCACTTTGACATTGCCACTGCTACTGTGTTTGATTGCACTGTCAATCTAAAAAAAAAAAAATCTTTTAAAACAGCAGTAAAACATGTAATTGTTTAACTGCATTCTGCATAAGCTTTTCTGTCCAACACTTGCTGTCTTGGTGCAGCTCTGAGAGTACACTGTTATATGGAGCCAGGGAAGGATGTATTAATTCATTGTTTGCAATATTAATTCACTATTTTTTTTTAGATTCTAAGGGTGTTTAACATAAGCAGATAATATATATTTATCTACAAGTGTTCTCAATTAATGGTGCTAGGACAACATACTATTTTACATTATAAGTTGGACATATTTTTAAGATGCTCACTTACTTTCTGCTGCATGGCTGCATGACTGAGTTCTTTGGTGTGAGAATATTCACTGTTTGTGATTTTTGAAGAAAAGAGCCTTAACATTAGCATGTCTATTCTCTAATTAATATATTATTAGTACCTACCTATGGGTAGGTACCTACCTACACCTTGAGAAGTAGTTCAAGCTGTATAAGAAGAGTTGGTGGTCCCAGTGCATCTGCTGGAATTAAATCATAGAATATCCTGAATTGGAAGGGACTCATGAGGATCATCCAGTTCAACTCCTGGCCCTGCACAGGACACCCCAAAAGATTACTCCCCATGTAAGGAAATAATGCTAGAAAGCAGTAGTGCTGCCCAACTAACATCAAATGGGATGCAGGGTTCCCTCTTCCAACAGCTTGGTTCCTTTTGGTTCAGATCTCCTGCAGAAAGAAACTGGAAGTCTCATGAAACCTCTGTGTTGATGTGTGTTAAGGATTAAAATTAGATGGACAACATATTGTCCTTTAGTCAACATGGTTAAAGTTTTAATTCAGAAAGTTTTAATCAAGAAGCAAAAATGCACCAATGGATTGAACTTACCTGTGCACTTAAAGTATAGCCAGGGAGAAAGCAATGTTTCAGAAAAGTTTTACTTCTTAAATGAAAACATCATGAAATTCTGGTGTTTGAATCTCTTACAGTTTACTTAATGCAACTCTTTGCATACTTCATTTTCATGATTGGAATTGTTTTCAAACAGATGAAAATTGCACTTTAAATCAATTAATCTTCAGTATTTCAGCTCAATACTGAGAATTTATTGGCATCTACTTCCTTCCTCTCCATCCTGGATGTTTAATGCGAGCTTGCTTGTTATGCCTACTCCGTAAATTAGCATTATCCGCCCTATATCTGCTTGTTTCTGAAGAATTATTATACAAAGCCTCATTTTAAGGAGGTCACCCCTGCATGATGATTTGTTGTTCATGAATCTACTTTGTGCCAGTTTGTGTGTGCATGTGCAATCAGAAGTGACTTGGAGTGAGTGAGATAATAATCATCTGCTGCTGATATGAAGACTTCCTCTCTCCCACTCCCATGAATCAGGCTGATTCCAAGTGAATGAGATTTTAATCACCTGTCACTGCCGCCAGCACTTTCTCTATATTTATGATAATTTTTTTTTGTCTTTTTATTGAAATCAGTGTTGACTGAATCAAGTAATCCTGATTAGCAATCTCACTGTATCCAGTCAAGAGTGAAATGCATCAGAGCATTATTGGTACATTGAACATGCTGAAATTGGAAAAAAAAAAGACCAGGCTAAGTGTGCTGGGGTGGTGCCTGGGCTGGAGGGGAGAGCTGGAAGGTGTGAGATCTTTTTAATTGCTCCCCAAACTGGAAGGGTTGTTGGCTGTAGGTGGATAACTTGGAGCTCCAGGCTCTCGAAGTTATACTGAGGGTCAGCTCTGCTTTTAGTTACACCTCAACTGCAGTCTTAGCTGCAGGAGGGAGTGAAGTCATCAGGGTGGCATGCATGGAAATTAGGGCAATTCAGGGCAGCCTTCCCAGGAGGAGGGATTTTATTTTCCTAAGTTTTATAGATTTAAAATAAATAAATAAGTAAATAAATATTTAAACAATTAAACAATATAACAGCAAACCTGTGATTGGAACCATAGTTTTGCTGAGTGAGGCACAATCATTTAGAATCGTATAATGGTTGTGGTTAATTTATCATTATTTATTTAGGGTTATCTTTATATATTTGGGGTTATTTATCTTTGTATGAGTTCCTATTTTTTACATACCACGATTTTGTTACCACATGGTGTAGGAAATGTCAGATCTTTAGTTCTATGTGACATGTGACAAATCAGTGCTGTGAAAGCCCTTTTTATTTTTAAAAAGAGTTTGACCAATGAGTCCTTAAGTGGCACCGTCAGATCTGCAGCAGCTTCTGTGACTGTGCTCCTGTGCCCCCATCCTAGTGGGATGAGCAGGAGGAGACCCTGATGGGGTTCAGTGCCGAAGATAACAGGGTAGAAATCAAAAAAAAGGCTGTGTGGACTTTTCTGAAGGAAGAGATGGATGGAAATTTTCTGATTACTGTAATTCTAAACCTAAATATGCTGCAATTAGAAATCTCAATATTCAATCCAGCCCTCAAATCATATTTTGCTACATTACATAGTTATATGTATCATAAGAAATTACATTGCTAATGGTATGATAACTGCAGTAGTTCTGGAGAGAAAATAGTGCTCACTAATGTCTGCCCAGACCTTTTCCTCCCAGTCCTCTTCCTTCAGTGGGGCTGGAGCCAAGGCTTCTCCATTTATTTATTTCTTACAATTTTTTTCCTGCTTCTTACTGGTTATTCCATTCATTTTGTTCAACTTTTCTCCTCCTTTCTAATTTTTTAATGCACTTTTAAAAAAGCTCTGAAAAGGAGATGCCAACTCTGGAGCCTCTGCTCCAGGTATTGCCCCCTCTGACTAGCCTCCATCCATGTTCCCTCATTCTCCAGTTCTTCTGCCCAGCATTCCTCTGCTCCAGTATTTTTCCAGCTGTTCTTTTCCTGCACTCTGAATTTTGTTATCTTTGTTCCACTCTTAACATTTTAGCTGTTTTTTTGACTTTCTACTATCATGGTCATCCAACTCCTTTCCATTCTGACCTGGTCAGTCATAGACTTCTCTCAGTGATCTCTTCCTTCCTTAGACCTTGGAATTTTGTCTTCTGTGCCGTGTTGACTTTTTCCTTTTCCTCCTTCCCATTCATTAAGCTTTGCTTGGGTTTGGTCCCATTTTCTTCTTTTTGTGTGTGTGGTCTCCTTCACCCAAAGAGCTACAACTCTCAGCCTGTCAAGTGAGTCACAGGTCTGTCACTCATCTCCTGCCTTGTTTTTCTCTGCAGACCTACTCCTTGGTCTCCCTTTTGAATATCTCTTTCAGAAGGTTTGCACTAAAGTTGAATTAAATGTGAGCAAAAGCCAACATCAGCTTCAAAAGTCTCAGATGAGTCCACTGATGCCACACCTGGGCTCTGTCACTTGTGTCACAGCTCTGGAGCTGTCTTTGAATACATCACTTTCAAGCCACAGACAAATTCTTTTCCCATAATACCATTTTTATTTCTTTTTCTTTCATTAAAGGAAAGAATTCTTATCCTGAGAGTCAGGCTTTCAGCAACCTCCCATCTTTATCCTTCTCACCATTTTCCTCTCCTGCCTCAAAACGTGGCAGGAACCTTCTCTCCCCTCCTGTTCTGACCACATGAGCCATCACAGGCTCTGCCTTGCCCCTGCTCTGGAATACAAATGGTGTGTCTTGCCTTCATGGCCTTTGCAGTTTGCCCATCGTATTTATTCTTACAAAGTGTTTGCCTCATCCTTTTCTTTGCATGTCAGCTGATTACAGCAAGATGTAGATCAAGCAAAATAATCCAAGGAAGAGGAGGGACCTCCCCGTTATTCCTGTGGTGTGAGAATTTGATCTGGAAGCTGTCATTGTGGATACATATTCTGGAGTGCTTTTCTGTCTCTGGCACTGGGAGAATAGAAAATGGGAGGATTGGTGGTGCTACATGGATCTGCAAGAAAGGGGAGGCCTTGCAGAGCTGCTTCTGAAAGGGAGGGGAATCACAGAATCCCAGACTGGTTAGGGTTGGAAGGGACTTTAAAGCTCATCTCGTTCTACCCCCTTCCACTATCCCAGGCTGCTGCAAGCCCCATCTAGCCTAGCCTTGGGCAGTTCCAGGGATGGGGCAGCCACACCTTCTCAGGACAACCTATTCCCCCCAAAAAAACCAAACCAACCTGGAGCCCTTCTGTGTTTTCTGTTTGCATTCTCCTGTCTGTCCTGTTCCTTCTCCTCTTCTACCTCCATGAGCGGCTTGTGTTGCTCATTAACTCTCCATCCTAATTATATTTTCGGACATTTTATGTCAGAGTTTGTCTGACTGGGCTTTTTTTCCCGGAACTCAGATTGTGAAACCCTTATCTGCACCGAGCCTTCTGGTTTTCCCATAAACACATCACTGTTGATGAACACAGGTGTTGTCCCACAGTCCTACAAAAGGATCTGAGCATCTATATCACCCTTAACTCTTTCCATAGAATTATAGAATTCTGGAATGGTTTGGGCTGGAAGGGACTTTGAAGACCATTTCATTCCAATTCCCTGCCATAGGCAGGGACACCTTCCACCAGACCAGGTCCTGTTTCCTGTCCCTGCTGTACACACGAGCCCCAGTGCCTCCAGCTCAGCCACAGCCCCATTCCCAGTCTGGTGGCTGGAAGCAGCCTGGCAATGGGGTGTTTTGTGGAAGAGGGAGGTGGAAAAGTTGGCAGCTGCTCTGGTGGGAGTAGATGGGTGCTGGCACCCACTGGACTCACTGCGGGGTCCCTTCTGAGCAGCTCCTACCTGCATCTTTTTCTGGAATGCTCTGCAGCCCAAATTTGGGTGCCTTAGGCAGCACATCTCCTTCTGTGACTGTTCCCAGCCTGGGCAGCTCACAGCCAGAATACTGTAAGGTATTCAAAAGCTGTGTAGATGTGGCACTTGGGAACATGGTTTAGTGGTGACCTTGGCTGTGTTAGGTTTACATTTGGACTTGTTGATCTTAAAGGTCTTTTCCAATCTAAGTGTTTCCATAATTCTATGATTTTCCTGCATCTTTCTCTACTTTTTTCCTTCCTTCTCTCCCTCTTCCTTCTGCTGTAACACCTACTCACCTCACTGTGAAGCCACTGTTTCTTTGGCTTCCTTTAGATATTTATTCCAGACACCTTCTCATTTGTCACCGAGCCAAGCAAACACCTGCTTTGCTGTTTCCATCCAGCATCAAAAATCAACTTTTTCACCTTTTGCTAATTTTCTTACCACCACCACACTTCATTATTTCTAAACCAGCTATTGGTTGCATGTTCAGTTTACTAAATAATGCATATGGCATGCATATCCATACTGGCCACTCGCTATACATTACCTTTTAATAGCTGCCTATAAATATAATTTTTAAAAGCTGTACAATTTTTCTCCTGCAAAAAGTAAAACTTCATTTTTAAGGGTGGCTTTTCCCTTCTCATTGAGAATTTCAGGCTTTCATGAGGACTGATACCACCAACCTCCCATCCAAAATACAAAATTTGGTTAACAAAACCATAAAAATTGAAAAAATAAATTGCTTGATTTCTACAGCTCACAACAGTGGCAGTAGAGCTCTTGATTTGCTTTATGGATTTGTGTTGATGGTGATGTGCTGGTGACTGGCCCTGAAGGCTGTAACTGGGGCAGATCCCCAGTGTCAAATCAGTTCTAGTTATTTCTGAATTGTCATTAATCTTTTTCCTTTCCTCATTTACTAATGGGCCTAGTTTCTCTCTTGTCTGCTTCTTTTTAGCATATAAACAATTACATTCAAAGAACATCCTTAAGGTTGCAAAGACAAGCATTTAGAAGTGCAGCAAACAAAGATGCTGCAATAAAGGTAACCCCTGCAAGCTTTGGTTGGGGTCCTTGTGCACATCCATAAGGACGTTGGGTTCTGTTCCATAATCAGAAACAGGATTTCCTCCCCTGCAGAATCCCCACTTCATTCACTTCTGTGCTGTATTTTTTCCTTCATTGTTCGGTGTGTGGTCCTCTTATGCTTTAGTTACTGAATGTTATTCAAGACTGGCCTCAAAAAATCCGCCCAAATTTCTCCCTGAGCCATCTCACAGAGCTCATCGCTGCTGTGTGGGTCTGCAACAGTGTCCTTGTCACACAAACATCCCAGCTTTAGAAATGGGAAATTGAATGACTGAGAAATTAAGAATTAAGTAGATAAGTTTATCTGTAAGTGCTGCACAGAAGTCCGGGCTCTGATTTTTCATAGCTTGTGTAACATGTATGTACATGCACTTTGTACAATACACATACATTATGTACACGAATGTGTTTTTTCTCTGCCCAAAACCCAGCTATCATGGACTTCAGCTGTAGTAAAATTCATCTGGACTAAAGTCAGGCACTGAAAAATGAGTCATATGGAATTAATTATCACCTATCAAAAATTTGGTGTGAGTAGACCTGGCTGGAAGGATGAACTGAGAGAGAGTTAAGGGGGTGTGCAGAGGGTTCCTGATTCCTCTACCTATCTTTCTTTCAAGCTTCTGACTTATCCTTTTCATGACTTTTAGCATTATCCACAAGATTTGAGTGGGATGATTAAAAATACCTTTAATTAATCAGTCATTCATTTCAGTTATATGAGGAATGTTCTTGCGTAGAAAGGAATTTTAGCTACATAATCATAAAATATACAAGAGTTGTTGTTCAGGGTGTAAAATAAGGTCCTTCATGCAATTTTCTACATCCTTAAGAAAACCCTGGATATGATTTTTCCATGCCCAGGGGGCCTACATGGCTTTGAAACATTTAAATCCATTGCAGACATTGTCAGACTTAGCTGTGGACTCCCAATAAAGAAAAGATCCCTAAAATTTATCAGGTAGTTCTTTGTTCATTCAAGACAAGTGATAAGGCTGGGGAACCTCATATCCTGTATGGTGTGGGAGAGCCCAGTGGGAACGCATTCCTCTGCTCCTACTCCCAGGAAAACCCTCTCAGCTAATTAATGAGTTTCTCCCTAGAGTTTCTCCTTAGTTAGGACCTGCTGAAGGTGCTCTGACATTTTGTTGTTTAGTTTGAATGTTCAGGAAGAATAGGAAGGATGACACAGTCCTTTAAGGAAGGATCAACACTGGAAAATAATTGTTTTCCCAATGTTGGGAAGGAAAGTGGAGAGAAATTAAGCCTGGAGTGGAATAAGGGCAAAAAAAAAAGGAGCAGAATGGAGATGAGACAAAGCAAAGGAGGGAGGCAGCAAAGTTGTAGCAAAGGAAAGGACCAACAATTGCATGGAAAGAGAACAAGAAGTGAAGAATTGGAGTGGCTCCCATCAAAAGGTCCTGGGCTATCTCTTCTCCCATTCTGTTCCATGCTCTGTTCCAAATAGAAGGTGACACCAGTGTCACATATTGCCAGCAGACAGAGAGGAAAATCAAAAGAGATCTAGAGAGGGTCTCAAATACTGGGAGGTGACCAGGAAACCATGGATTCTAAAATAGACAGAGAAAAAATAAATGCAAGGAAGTTGCTGAAGTTATTAAAAGATAAGATTTGTAGGCAAGTTCATTTCAGTTGGTTGGCTCTCCAATCAACTACCGTTGCTAATTGGATTAGTTGCCAAAATAAGCTAAGAATAGAACCTTCTCTTTCCTTATTGTTAAAGCTTTCCAGGGAAAAAGTCCTTGCGGACAAAAATTAAATCTTTATTTCTAGCAGCATAAAATTATCCTCTGTAAAACTGAAGGACCTTATCACTTGGTTGTGCTTCCCCTTCTGCAGAGCTCCCAGTCCTCTGCAATTACAGAGTGCCCCGAGATGGAACATTCTTGTTCCCCTCCAAATCAAGTGGTTTGTGGCAGATGCCGACTATTGTTCCTCTTTAGTTTGTCATTCTTTCTTGTCCTTTCTCCACGAATTTCAGTGCTGCATTTCCCACAGCTGACTTACAGCTTTCTGGCAACGTAAATACTTCTGACATAATGGAACAAGCCTAGAGAAAGCCTTAGGTAATTTCAGAGTGCCCCTTAACATGGAGAACCCTGAGCATCCATCCCTCAGCAAGGATTTTTTTCCTAGAGCTAGCACAAGTGTTTCCAAAAGGGCTTTCTGAGAAGGAAATCAGGTTCTCTTTCATTGCTGTATCAAAGTACATCTAAATAATAACCTGCAAATAAGCTATGTGTGTAATACAGGCTGTGTGTGCTGTGTTGAATCCTTCTGCCCTGTAAAACCAACAGATCCAGGGAAATTATCAATATTGTGATTTCTGATATTTATTTTTTTTATTTTTGTTTTAATACATTAAACAGTAATAAGTATGTAGCTCACTCCAGTGATATGAACTTTTATGTGAGATATCCAGTGCAGCACTCAGCTTCCAACATAAATGAGTAGGTTGTACCTCTCCTATGGAACCAGGCTGGGAGAGCTGGGGGTGTTCACCTGGAGAAGAGAAGCTCCAGAGAGACCTTAGAGCCCCTTCCAGTGACTAAAGGAGCTCCAAGAGAGCTGAAGAGGGAGTTTGGACAAGGGATGGAGGGACAGGACAAGGGAGAATGGCTTCCCACTGTCAGAGGGCAGGGATAGATGGGATATTGGGAAGGAATTGTTGACTGTGAGGGTGGGGAGGCCCTGGCACAGGTTGCCCAGAGAAGCTGTGGCTGCCCCTCGAACCCTGGAAGTGTCCAAGGCCAGGTTGGACAGGGCTTGGAGCAACCTGGGATAGTGGAAGATGTCCCTGCCCATGGCAGGGGGTGGAATAAGATAGTTTCTAGGGTCCTTTCCAACCCAAACCATCCTGGGATTCTGTGAAGATCAGCAATTATTACCTTGCATGTCTAAGGCATGGTTAATTAATCTAGATACTACATGTAGGTTTAGCTTTTGATTTTTATTTCAACAAAGAAAAGCCCATGTAACTTAGAGGTGGAGATGTTCTCAACATCAGATGAAGTTCACAGGACTTCATCACAGGTGAAGGACAGAGAATGAGGCTGAAGCACCTGACAAAGTTGTATGTGATTCTCCCTGAAGGACTAAGTTATCTTTGGCTAATGCTATTAGAAGGATCACATGGTGAGTTCACCAGAGAAGTTAAATTTGCTGCACTTGAGTTAAAAAAGTCTTCAGCAAATGATTTCAAATGAGCTGAAGTTGATTCTCCCTTTTTTACTCTCTGCACTTTAATTAAAGTCTCTGGATAGGTTCTTACTCATGAAAGTGAGACGCACACTGAAGTGTCTCATGGAACAACAGCCTGTTGCTGTCCGTGGAGATAATGGTTTGAAAACTTGGGAGTTTGTAGTAATGTGAAATATATTCACAGTCTTGCATAAAGGACAAAATTAATCCATTTGTTTTGTCCATTCTTCCATGAACAATGATTTCTGCTTTCATTAATGAATGGTGGTAATGCTGGGCTCTATGCAAAAAGAAAATGCCTGCAGTTGGTACATCCATCTTCCATCTGTTTATGTCAAAAAAACCCACATTTTCTAGGCATAGTGAGCAGGGAACTTACTTCAAAGGCTGAACAAGAACAAAGCACCTTTCCAAAGAAGCCTCCTTTAAAATTAGGCCAAGATGTAATTCTAATTAATAAAGACATCATATGTGACTGATTATTTTGGACCTGTTTTAAAGTCTGGTGTGAAAAACGCATCAAAATGCTGCCCATATAGCCCAGCAATGCCCACCTGGGCCTGAGCTAGCCCTGGGAGATGGCAGTGATCCCATCCATCTCCTTGGAAAGGGAGCTTTGAGAAACTGAAGTTTCAAATTACATCTCCTGCCTGTCATCAAACCATTATCAGCTTCTTCACTGCTGAGTGTACAGATATCGAGAGACATTTATCTGTCCCAGAAATCCTGCTCAGATTAGGTGCCAACATTTCCACCTGTTACTTACTCATCTGTTGAATTTACTCATCTGTTTAACTCTATCCTGTGAATAGTTCGGAGTGTTTCGAATTTGAAACTCCTCATCCTTGCAGAACGTGAACATTTATGGGTGATGTAAAATTTTATACCTAACTAATGAAGAGGAGAAAACAGCAAAAAAAAATATTTATTTTTATTCATTTGAATGAAAGTATTTTAATTAATTTAATGTATTTAGAATCATAGAATATGCTGAGTTGGAAGTGACCCACAAGGATCATTGAGTCCAACTCCTGGCCCTGTGCAGGACACCACAAGAATCCCACCATGTTCCTAAGAGCGTTGTCCAAGCACAAATTTGTTGTTGTTGCAGGATCTCAGAGGCATTACTGTTCCCCGAGAGAGGTCAGGGACTTTACTGTAAAATACTGAGAGGTTTGACTGGTCTGATGGACAGAATTGCTCTTCATGCCCAACCCAAAATGTCAAAGCTGAAGGAGAGTTGGTTGTTTGCAGATATAGACTGAAACAACTTGTATTAGTTATCCAACATGGATCTCATCAGATAAAATATCCAGCTATTTGATATATGTCTGGATATTATAGTTGCCTAATGTGGGGATCGACCATCAGATATTGGCTGGTTGTACCTACAATTGGACTGGGACTTGTGGGCACTTACCAGAGGTTTTTGATGGAGGAGACCTCTCTGCAAACACTCAGAGATGACCCAAAAGACCACAAAACCCAGCTGAGACACATTTGCAGCTAAATATGATCCAGCTGTGTGGAACAGTGCTTATTATGGGAAAAGTTTGGGGAGATACCCAGAATGTCATGCAGTTCTACTAATATTAGCTTTAGCAACTCACAATTATAATGACTAATTGGAGCCATCACTCATTGCTATTGAGTTCCCAGGTGAAAACTATGGACCAGAACCTCCATTAGCATAAATTAGCATTGGAAAGTCAATTAAGTTACACTGATTTTACACTAGTTTTACTGTCTTTCATAAGGTTGAGAGAAAAAAAAAAGCCCCATTTCTGACTTCAATTATCCTTTTTCTTTTTTCCCCTCCAAAGGAAATTTTTGTCACATTTCTTAAGGGGTCTCCAAAAACAGACACATCTTCACCTACAGTGTAGCCCTGTGACTTGGCTGGGTAGAGTAGGCTTGCTTAGCTATTTTCCTGAGCACAAATGCACCTTCCAAGGTGATTTAGGTGAGCTGGATTGTTGTCATTTTCCTCATCACAGAATTCAGAGTGGATAGAAGCGCATTTTCTGTGAAAAGTCTCTTCCAGAGAATTTGGTCCCATTCCCACGAGTGGAGAACCTTTTTTTCTCTCTCTTTTGTGTCTGCATCTGCAGTGGGGAGAAAGGGAAGATAAGAAAGAAAAGGGTAAAAATATGCAACGTGAATACATACACCGATACAAGGAAAAAAGAACACGATAATTTGCATTATATTTATCAATTAGTGTGTGAATGCCTGAGTACAAAGTTTTAAAGCAACAATATTTTTCAGCAGCATAAATCTTAATGGAAATCTGGCAGGCAGGTACAGGAAAAAATTTGCAGGTTGATAGTATAAATTGCAAGCACAAGACTCAAAATTTACCCTGGCTTGAAGTTATCAGAGACATTCAAGAGTGTTCCTGAAAGGAAAAGAGGCATGTGCGAAACACCAGTGGTTTATCAGCCCTTTCATTCAGCAGAACTGCAGAACTGAGTAAGATCAGATGAACTATATGACAGTGAAAATAAGAATTAATGGAGGCCAAATAAACCCAAGAGCGTGGAGAATTTTAGAACCCTGCGGTACACTGGTTTGTGTTTTCTTCTTAAAGTTATAAAAATAGTAGTTGCTGAGGTGAAGTACTCAGGGTTTGGGATTTTTTTTTAGAAGGTTGTTTTACATTTGCGGAGACAGATCAGTGTCAGGCTGGCCCTGTGCCACCTTAAGGACTGAACAAGCAGAGAAACCCAAGTGTGCAGAGTAAAGTGCCTCTGACATAGTGAGAAATTCCCCACAGCGTCATTTTTCATTGACAGTGGCACCAAGGATCTGCCCGGGTCCCCAGGAAACCATCATGACAATATTCAGGCAGAAAACATGAGCTAAATTACATTTTTTTTACATCTGAAACATAGTTTTATAGTTCAGGTATTCCCACAAATGTACATTTGTATCGGTGGGGTTTCACATGGAGGGATGAGAGGTTTCCATCACATCTGGACCAAGGCTGACATCTGGACACACTCCATTCTTTGAGACATTCCTGGGGGAGGTCCTGCCCATCTATTACTGTCCCTGTCCTCGTGGTTGCATTCCAGCATCCCAGGACCAAACACAAACACCACAATGCAGCCTCCACCCTCCTACTTTGTTTAAAAATTCCTCAAAACTGTCTTTGCTCACATTAGAAAAATTTCTGGACAGTTTTCTTACCTCTATCAATGTGAGTTAAGTATCATGTGAGGTAGTAAAATATTCTGGATTAAAATATTTTTTTAGGTGTGACCTCCTCTCTGTCTCAGCAAACATTTTCCTTTACGTTAATGCTCCTTCTGTGGAGTGTGCATGTTCTCCAGGTTTGCACACTCAACAGCCTGGGGAGAAATCTTTCTAATCAGATCTTCACACTTGTTCCCTCTTGTTTTATTTTAGCTTAGATACTATTTTGATTATTAGTGTTTAGAGTTTTGGAGGTACAATGGGCATGAGAAGGAGTCTGTAAACATGGTGGCATCATAAATCTCCCCATAACCAAGGAATTTGCCTGTTCAGAGAATCATGGAATCCCAGACTGGTTTGGGTTGGAAGGGACCTTGGAGACCGTCTCATTCCAACCCCTTGCTATGGGCAGAGACACCTTCCACTAGACCAGGTTTCTCCAAGCCATGTCCAGCCTGACCAGTAATATAGATTCTTTGCTCAGACAAATTTTCCAATACGCTTCAACCAGAATTATTTTATCATGGAGAAGACTTTTGTGGGCAAAGCCGTCAAGAACAGACTCATAACTTGTTCTCCTGGCTGAGAGAGGATAAAGTGAGACCTTTTAACTGATTTTGGCACACAAGACCCTTCAGATAAAGAGTTAAAGGGAACATGAGGACAACCCTGGGACTGCTTGGAAGCTTTGATAAGTGATTTATCAAAGGTTATTTGATAATACCTAGTAGTGAATCAGGCGAGCAGAGCTGGTCCCACCCTGGGCACCTCGTGGGCAGGCAAGGAGGGCTCTGGCACGAGGATTACAATGTTCCCTGCCTCCATCTGGAGCCCTTGCAGGGTGTTGAGCAGCGTGAAGGAGCCCCACACCTCCTGGGGTGAGGGCAGGAGGCTGAGCACGGAGCCCCAAACACCCACGGGCTGGCGTGGCTGGTGCAAGATGAGCCGGGAGAAATTTCAGAGTGTAAGCATTAAAATAAAAAAAAAAAAAAAAAAAAAAAAAAGCACCCCAAATAGAGCCCATAGATGGTAATGACAATGTTTTGTTATCTTTATGTTGTTTTCTTTGCATGCTTGTTAAAAAGTGGAGTCAGAGTGTCTGAGACGGAGCCCTAACAAGTTCCTTCTAATCAGCCCCGGAATGCTTCTGTCAGGCACAAGAAAAATGCTCAGCTTGAACAAAGCTGCATTTTTCCCCCAAGAAACACATTTGTTTAAAGATTGGCCTGTCAATTTGTGAATCAACATTTCGGCTTTTTGCTCAGACATCATGCTTTTGCTTTTTTTTCCCCCAAGAAGGGGAAATAATACAAAGCTGCTATTTGTTGTTTGAAGGAAGTAAACTTCATCAGGTCGACTTAGATGTGTGCTTCAAATGTCACTCAGTACAGCTTTCTTGTAATGAAACGCTGCATACAGATTTCTTCCTTTAGGCTCAAGGGGATTAGACCCAGTAAAAGAAAAATTCAGTCTTCCTTGCTGTGGTGCATCAGAGTGAGAAGTTTAAAATCCACAATTTATTCAAATATTGATATTTCTACTTGTCAGAAGAGAGGTGCCTTGAAATTTCCACTGAGCACTGTTGTCAGAAGAATTGCAAGAAATGTGTCAGATAATTCATAAACGGAGTTCACTACTGTGAAATCAGTTGGGAACAGCAAAAAAAAAATATATTCTTGTTGATGTAGAATAGGGGCAATATAACAGAAAATAGCACTCACTTTTCCATCATGTCAAGCAAATGCTCAATTTGGGCCAGGTATTTTTTTAAACAGCTTGCTGCTTCTGGAGAAGCCCACAATGCATGAAAAATGTGTTGAGTTGTGCTTTGTAGACAAGAGATCTGTTTGTTGGTTTTCCCCTCCCCGCCGGTTCCCATCCCACCCATTCCAGCGCTGCCGGGGAGGGCCTGGTTCTGCATGTGGTTTGCATTAAAGCCTTAAAAAGCTGTGAACGACTGGGGTAATGATGTAAAGCGCTAGTGTAAATTCCAAACTGTTGATAGCAGCGAGGGACGCTGGAGAAATTTTTCTTAGTATTTTTTAACCCCCGCCATGTGCTGAAGTCATCTCGCCCTTTCCTTTGAGATGGGGAGCAAGGCTCACTCGCCACACTCCCGGTTGCTGATAACTAAAAAAAAAAATAAAACAAAACCAACAACAAAAACACCAACCCTCCTGCTAATAGCAGGATGCTGTTAGTGCCGTGATTTTGGGAGATTTGAGCTCTGAAAATGAGTGACGTCAGGCGGGGATGCTGCGCAGCTGCTTTGTGGCAGGAGAAGGGCTCGTTCCAGCGGCGCTGACAGGGCTCTGTGCACATAACGAACAGCAGAAACTGGGGCAAGAGGGAAATATTGCCATGAAAACACATCTCTCGGTGCTCTGCGAGCACAGAGTTCACAGGGCTGCTGACACGAGGCATCCTGGTGCCTCTCACATCCCAGCTGGGTGGTGGGGGCACCAAACCCGGTGAGGTTGTGCCATAACGGGCTCAGGGGTTGCCCGGAGCATCCTTTTTGTGATGGGCAACTCCTTAAAATATTTTCTGGTTTCCACTGAACACATAAAACCGCATTTTCTGTGATTTTACTACACTTTTAGTATAAAACCTTTAAAAAAATGGATAGTTTAGTTAAGGCTGATGTGGATATTTTAGAAATAATACGAGTCTTTTATTAGTATAAAAATAGGTAACTAGCATCTTTTCTACAGTGATTTTCTTTTTCTTTTTTTTTTTTTTTTGGTTTAAATTCAGTACATACAAGGTATCCCTCTGGTATGATACTTCTTTAGAGGAAATTTAGCTAAATATGGCAAAATTTACTTCTCTCATACCTTAACAAAGCTCCAAGAATTAAGAGGGTTAATTCCACCTTCAGACTAAATTTGTAGAATGTATATATGCATATTTTTTTTCAGCAGTAGCAATTCCAGCTGCTTGAAAAACCCTCCCTTGCTAGAAAACCCACCGATTTTTCCCCACAGCATTTCCAAACTGGTTTATTTCTATTTGTGAAGTGGAAACCGTTCCCTAATCCCCCTTTCATTAGCTCCCTGTATTCTTCGCTTGCTCCAGAGTGGACACTACAAGAGGCTGACATCTTTGGCTCGTTAGAGCATGGATGCCTGCAGAAGCTGACGTTTTCCACGCCTGCTTGCAGCCTATTTTTCCTTTACATCCATTGCTTACTGTCTGCTCGGTGTCTGGGCGAATCTGTCATCTGTGCCAGAGCACAGCCCGCTGCACCACTGACAGTAAGAAGGTAAACGCTTGCTGCCTGAATCCCCCATTAACTTTGTGAAGCGTATTGATTTCTTGTAAAAATAATGATATTGACAGGCTTTCCAGGAGTAATTGTTTCCAGAGCACAAAGGTCAGCGCTGAGAGTGAAGGGTTTTGGAGCCGGGGTACTCCACAGACATTTGTGCAAAGTGCTGGGGGATGGAGGGAAACAAATAGCAACAGTTTGAGACTTTAGAAATTTAAGTGCATTGACAAAACACCTCGTAGGGGGCCGGCAGCATTATTGTACTCATGAGTCATTAATAGCAAACAGCTCGCTTTGGACAACGCCGAGGTTTGGCACGGGGAGATTTGTGGACAAACAATAGCAATAAAAGTCGCTCCAGCTCTGCTGCTCTGCCTCGCTGGGAAGGGCTCCTGCTCCCAGCCCTCGGAAACCAGGCTGGGAGTTCCTCTGCTTCCCCAGCAGCGGCCCAGAAACCCCCTGGAATAATTTGGAGCAAATTCCTTCTGTTTTTCCGAAACGCGTTTGTGTTCGTTAACTCAGGGAAGAGATCGCACGTTCAGGGAAGAAAAAGCAAACACACGGAGTTGCCATTGGCCTGAGTTAATTGGGCTGCCAGAGCTAATGAGGCTGGTGGTGATTCAGGATCCTCGGGCGTTAGTGCAGACTGAGCTCTGAGAACCGCCAGCGCCAAGTGTCTGCACAGAGGAGGTGGTCCGAGGCATGGGGAGGTGGTTCTGGGCTCAAGGAGGTGGTCCGAGGCATGGGGAGGCGGTTCTGGGCTCTGGGAGGTGGTTCTGGGCTCAGGGAGGTGGTTCTGGGCTCAGGGAGATGGTTCTGGGCTCAAGGAGGTGGTCCTGTACCTGAGGAGGTGATCCTGAGCACAGGAAGGTAATCCTGGGTGCAGAGAGATGGTCCTGGGCTTGGGGAGATCAACTTGGGCACAGGGTGGTGGTCCTGGGTGTGGGGAGGTGGCCCTGGGCTCGAGAAGGTGGTCTTGAGTGCAGGGAGGTGGCCCTGGGCATGAGGAAGGTGATCTTGGGCACAGGGAGCTGGTCCTGGGCACAGATGCTCAGAATTGGGAAGCTCCCTGGCCTCGACGGTGTGTGGCAGAGCAGTAACTCATCCCCAGTGTTGAGCAAACAAGCCGTGGTTGGTCAATAGTGTTGCTGCAAACTAATTGTGTTTGAAAAATGAACTGCAGTGGCAAATTGCTCCTGGTTTGATATGCAGCAGGGCACTGTTCATCAGGCTGAACGTCCATCTGTTTGTCTGTCCATCCAGAATTTTCCTCCTCTGAGAACAGCATGAAAAAAAATGGGAAAAGGTCCTTTTGCCATGCTGCAGCATCCTTGTGCTCAGGCCAATGCAGGCAGAAACACGTGGCCGGCTCTGAGCCACCTTTGCCACTCTTGAGCTAAAATTTACAGTACAGGCTATTTTTTGGATAAAATGTGCTCCAAAAATGGGAAGAAAAGCCCAAGCTGACGTTTCTGTTACTACTGTCTATTTCCAAGCAACTGCTTTAAGTGGCAGCTGAAAAAACAGTGATTTAATTTCACTTTATTAAACGTAGGTATTTAAGCATTTTTATTGCTTTTCCCATTCTACTACATAGTTGCTCATGTTTAACCTTTGTTACTATTTTTAGACAGTAAAAAAGTTACTGGATTAGCCAGGCACTCATTAAACC
>NW_026138098.1:6280000-6285000 GCF_025592945.1 Manacus candei | reverse complement strand
TGCACAGAGTCCATTGTAAGATAATTTGTCCCACTCAATTAGACTAAGTTGTCATGTGAGAAGTGCAGAGCTCCCAGAGCCCAGCAGCACCAAAGTTCCCTCGCTTGGAGCGAATATCCGGGCAAAAGCACACCCCACCATGGGCTGGGAGCCTTCATCTACCAGCTGGGGGAGAGATCTCTAGGAGATCTGCTTCTCCTGATACATCATAGAGGAGGCTGGATGGTTCCAGGTAACATTTCTATCTCCCACTTTTAAGAATAGGAAATTATGTAGAGAAGCATGTTAAGATGGGAAGTCAAACACTAACTGTTTCATTTCTGTCACATTAAGATTGTGTGTTTTAACCTGAATTTCATCCCCTTTATGGAACAGGGTTGATAAATCTTTATCTGCATGATGGCTTCTGGCATCCAGGACACTTTCTGTGGCTGATGCCCACTGTGCATTATTTATCAAGGTGTGAATAAGGATTGTGTAGTGAAGAAGACTTATCTGCACCTTCTTCTGTTCTTTTATTGTTGAAGTTAAAGAACATTTAGTATCTGAGGTAGGAGGAAGGAAGGAATCAACCCTCCAGTTGGGTCCTGCTGATTAGTCTCAAATAGGGTTTCTATGTCTATTTCTGTCACGTATTTTCTGTGTCATCTTGGACGTGTCACAGCCAGTTTTCCAGCGTTGCAGAATCCTTCCCTGCCTCGTTCACCATGTAACAGCCACTTGGAGTTTTAATTTTAGGCGTGCTGGGTGCTCACCTGGAGTCTGCTGTTGGCAGGAACACGTGTGGTCCATGCTATGAAAGACTTCTGCTTGTGCAGGGTAACTGGGAGGTGGGACGGAGGAAAACCTTGAAAAATACAAAGTATAACCTAAAAATAAGACTTTGAGAATATTCAGCTGGAGCAGACATGGTCCAGGTGGAGCTGGGCCAGGAGTCTCCATGCTGGGGTGGTGGTCAGTGCTAAACCCCACCTGGGTGCTCATGACGACACCCAGCCCAGCAGAGATGGTTTCAATCTCTTTGTGTTTCACCCTGACTGAAACCCAGCGATACAGAGGTAATTTCACCTCCTGGAAGGGCAGCGCTGTTAATTCTGAAATGCTTAAATGTGATGGAGAAAATGTCTATGAGGAGGTTGATAAGACATTGACTTAATAAATTGCAAGGTTAGGAAGATGTGCCCTGTGGAAGTCATGGTGCTACTTATTTTTCAGGGAATATAAATGTGTGAGGTAATGTTAATCATCATTCTCTATCCTGTATGTGGAGCAGGACAGCTATTCTACATATGAGAAGGTGATAAAATAGAATCATATAATTTAATACATATAAATCAATATTATGTGGAGGTTGTGCAAGCATTTGTTACCTGGTGGGTAGTTGACAGCGAGCCTTTCTTTAGTGTAAAGTCTTTAATTTGCAGACATACGTTATTGAAAGGAGCAATGAAAAACTTGCATTTATTTTGGGACGTTTACAAATTGATGTGCAATTCCATTTCGAGCGAGAACACAGATCAATTATTTTATCCTCTAACTGCTATAATCATAATTTACCAGTTGTTTAGTTGGAGGGAGTTTTTAAATTAAAAAAAAAAAAGATAATCATTACACCACCAACAAGCCTGATTAATTAATTAAGCCTCACTGCGATATTTAGATGTACCAACTTTCAAAGTGTCCAGTATGAAGCTAAATTACTTTGCTGTTGTTCTGGCATGGCATTTATGGTAATTTGTCAAGCCTATATGCAGTAATGGATTGACTCATATAACGAAGGCTATAATTGCAGCTGTTAGGTAGGGCCTTCTTTATCTCAGCCTGTCTCAGTTCCCATTCCTGCATGATTTCTTGCTGTGCCGAAGCCATGTGTGTCTTGTTTTGTTTTAATACATTACTGACCCAGGGTCTCAGGTTACTGGGGTTCCTGTCATACATTTAGTTCCACTCTCATAAAGCATTGCACAAAAAATGCTGGAACAAGGTAACAATCATTGCTCAATATACTAAGTATAAATGTCAGAGTGTAAAACTTGACTGCAGGAGAACAGTGGAGGGGGAGATAATAATTGAAAATAGGACATTCTGAGCTATAACAGTGAGGCTGTGAGTTAAAAGGGCTCCTATGGAATCGTGTAATATGTCTGCTATGTCTTGTTTATCATTAAAAGCTTGATATCAACCATCTCTTCATTACATATATTGTGCTATATCATCATGTTTTGCTCCAGTGGCTAAAAATGCAGACTTTTCCAGGTTGTGTTCTCTGCCATAAGGGTGCCACAGCATCCTCACCACCATGGCATAGGAGCACAAAATTGAGTAGAATAAAGCATTCATTTAGTTGTTTTGTACTTTCAAACTGTCTTCTTTTTCTGTGATCTTGTCTTTACCCTGACAGGCCACTTACTCACTTTGAAAAGTGTCTAAGTGTGACAACAGATGTTTCACAAACTTATCTTCTAATAACTTACATAATTGAAGAAGTTAACAGGTTGTTCACTTAATAGGGATCATTTATACAGGATTTTTTTAATAACTTGCTGGAAGGGGGAAAAAACCACTCTTGGCTAATACGAAGCATATTTTGCATTTATTATGGGAAAAAAATTTCAGGTAGGAGGTGGGGAGACAATTTGGGAATTTTCGTTAGCTGAAAAACTGCATATTAAACATGAATTGTGATTTTCCATCTGGCCCTACTGGTTAGGAAGCTGCAGTTGGGCATGATCTTCACTGTCAATCAACAGTCCCCAACTGCGAGATGCAAACCTCATGACGAAGCCCACCCCAACTCATTAAACCAAAGCAAACTGTATGAAGTGCGCCGCTGTGTGATTTTAATATTTGGTGCATGTGACAGGATCATTTTAGTGATTTGCAGGATTTATCTCCTCTTAAAAGTACTGCCTAAGGCTACTCTAATTGGTAGGAAAGCAAATTCCCCCTTCTCCTCCTGTCACTCTTTGTTTTATTTACTGAGAACTGCCGAAACCTATTTACACAATAATGAGGATAAATCACCGTGATGCTTTCAACACAAAGAGAAATGTTGCGTGAGTTGAAAGCTGTACAATTAAAACTAAATTCAAAATATTTCTGAAGGAGTGTCTGCAGTTAGTGGTAGTGAAATAAAATTAAGACAAACGATAGGAACATACGTTGCGGACAGACAGCTGAGATCAAAATTCTCGAGGCATCTTTTATGACGGACAATTTCATTCAAGATTGCAATTAAGTAAATGCATGTAAGATGCTGACAATAGCCCAGATGTTCCTCCTTGACACCGGCTCTTTCGTTTTCCTCGTGGATGTGGAGTTCAGCTACTTCCACCACTGTTTGTCTTCTCCACAAGGCACCAACCAGCAACTTGTCCACCACGTCAGGGTGGTGATACTACAGGTGGGGAGGACACTCTGTGGGGGTGTGAGGTTGCAGCTCACTCTTGCATCCTGGAGAAGTTACCTGAGGAGACAACAGCTTCAAGCTGAGAACAACCCAGGCCAACCTCAAGGTGAATGTGAGAATGCAACATCTGCAGCCCATGAGCACCAAGTTCCTGTGGATCTCAGCACGATGGCCCAGTGCTGACAGAGTCCAGATGGAGATTTCCCTTGAGTGGCTCTTTTGTGGAGGAGAACAGACTGCTGGGGTTGTTCCAATGGAGTGAACTGTGCACCCGTGTTCCTGGTCCCTGCTTCTGTGCTGCTTGCTTGAAGACTCCCACTGAAACAACTGGGTCTCAAACTGGGCTGTTCAGCACCTCGTACATTTTATTGCAATCCTGAACTGCTTACAAACCTCACACTGGGGCTTGGAACTAGATGATCTTCGAGGTCCCTTTCTAACCCAAACCATTCTATGACTCTAAGTATCACTATTGTGGGGCATTTTATAAGTGTTTTGATAAATAGTAATTAAAAATCGAATTAAGATATGCACTGTTGAGAGATCTTTGATCTTACTTGAGATGTGGTCCATACTGTAACAACCATATCTCAGAGCAAAACCAACCTGTGTTTTTCAGGGCAAGTGACACCAACAAAACCCCTTTTTACAGCACACGCTCCGTCTGCTCTTTAATTTGCCCTGTCAGGCCCCCGGGCCTCAGATTAAACCATATCATTGAAACCAAGAAAACACCATATGCACCATGAAGAGAAAATCGCAGCTTTTGAGAACACCCTTTCTGGTTTTTTAAGGACACACAGGCAGGCTACTGATGCTCAGTGGTGATGGTAGAAGTGGCAAAGCAACAGGATGATGCCAAATGGTTCTGCCAAAGTGGCACCAAGAAATTGCTGGTGTTGGCACCACTCCACTTGTCCCCGTGGCTGTTGCTGAGCTCCAGCAGAGAGCAGATATCTGCTCTGCTGTTAAGTGCAGTGTAAGATACCAATAAGTGTAATAATGAATAATTAAAGATGTATCTCTTATTAGAACACAGGTTTCACGTTATCTGTAAACGGACCTTCGTTTTCACCGAAATGAATGGGGAATAAATTCTTTTCACAGTGGCTTCATGAGGCATTTTTCACCAATGCTGCAATAAAATACTTAAATAACCCAACAAAACTACAACATCAAAGTAAAAACATATGAAATATTAAGGTCTAAAATGACCTTTTGCAAAAACATGTGCAAATGCATCGATACCAGTGGAGTTACTTTTGTTTATGCTGTCAAGGGTTCATTGCATCTGTGTAAAATTTTAATAATCGGCTCTTGGGTTTAGATCCCACAAAAAGTGAGATCAGAGGTAAAATTCCCATGGATACTAATGGTGGAGGACAAGACCTCGAGACAGCACAGGGTGCAGAGCTTGGCCATGTTATGTTGAAGGTGGAGAAACGCAGGGTGGGATGTGACCTGTGGTCAGAGTTGTGCTGATCCATCAGGCCTGTCAGCAAACATCAGCCCTTGGAACTCTTCCACAAGGAGCTGGATGGTTGGATCCATGTCAAAGTGCACATCTAGACCACTTCCCAGTAGATCCCAA
>NW_026138098.1:6250000-6257500 GCF_025592945.1 Manacus candei | reverse complement strand
TTCAAGTACAAAAGTCTTTCTGGTCTATTTGCTGCAACACCTCCTCTCACAGAGGTTAAGAAGAGGTGAACAGGATGAAAAGGCACTTGCAGGGCTTAAAAAATCTTCTATGGAAAAAAACCATCTTTCATACCGCAAAAAAAAGTCTCCTGTAGGTTGTTATGTGCAGAAGGTGGAGGCTTAAGAGCAGACACATTTGCAGATGAACTGCTTTTACTCGCTTCTCCGAGACATGACATTTGTTCAGAAGATTAGCCAGGTTGTAATGTGGAGCATAATTGCACTGTGTGGATGTCCCAGAAGTGAAAACCTAATTGCTTGACAGGCCTATAACTTTGTGGTACGCTCTCACCTTGTTAGGTCCTTTTCTGATGCGGTTCAAATGCAGGCTGGCCGCAGGTGTGCCTAATTTACCTCGCAACAGAACGTGTGGAGTTTAATTGCACAGTGGTTGTTAGGAAAAATTGGTGGGTGGAATATCAAGTGACTTACTGTATGCGGATGGCAGATGGGCGGCGAGAGGCACCGCCAGATAAGTGTATAGGTGAGGTGAGTTAATAAAAGATGTAAATTTTAGCTTAAAATAGTGGAGTCTTGTGGAAGGTAATACATTTTAATTAAGATGGTAGCAGGCCCCTTTCTAACAGTGGGAAAAAATCAGAGCAAGGGAACATCGCAAGGACTGCATTTTTCTCTGTATCAGTATTTTAGGAACAGCTTAGCACATTTGGGAAGGCTCTTCTGTAATAAAAAATTCTACGGTTTGTGCATATGATACAAAATATAGCAGGGAGATCCAAATCTAGGAAGGCTTGACTTTTCTCATTCTGTTGGAGCATCAAAGTTTGAGACATGACCAAGCAGAGCACTGATCCAGGTCCTTGCTTCTTGCTCTGCCAGAGACCTTGTCTCTGGAGCTCAGGGCTAGCAGAGAAAGTGGTAGGGATGGAAGGGATGGGTTTGTGGTGCCCACAGTCCTTGTTGGTCAGCGGAATGACCAAGCCAGTTGTCTCCACCTGGCAAGTAAATACCCTGCCTGGGAATGTGGTTTTTAACTTATGTTGTCTTCCTCTAAAAATCCTGTCTTGATGCCACCTGTGCTCCATGAACTCTCTGAAAGCACAGATTAAAGAATGAAATAAAATATCTCAGTATCAAGGAATGTAATGGAGCTGAAATACAAGTGCTGCTTGTGTTCACTCCAGCCTTGCGGCCTCAATATTTAGCCCAGTGCTCAGGGCCATCTAAATAAACTTGATGATGTCTAATTTCAGCAAGAGTGGGTCCTTTTCACCAAATAATTGAACAAATACTGGTTCCAGTTGATGTTTAGTGAAAGGGTGCTTAATGGCCCTTTTTCTTTGACAGGATGTGAGCTCTCTGTATAGAAACAATTCATCATGAATGCTTCACTCTAAAAACAATCCACGAGGAGCAATACTTAGCATTCCTAGTGCACAATTCATTGGAGAATTTCCGAGCAATTTACAAACATTAGCTCAATAAGCCTCACAACACCCATTTGAGATCAGCAAAAAAAAAAAAAAGATAAGATACTACTCCTCAGCCTCGATGTGGCACTAAGGAGCCGTAAAGCTGGAGGCTTGTCCCAACTCCTAAATCCCCAGTGCCAGGTGGTCCTGTGTGTGAGCATCAGCTGGTCCTTGCACATCATCACAATCTGTGCAGTGGAAGGTGTGCAAAACCAGATAAATGACAGGAATGTTACATTTAGAATCATAGAAACAGAATGGTTTGGATTGGAAGGGATCTTGAAGACTATCCTGCTCCAACCCCCTGCTACAGGGAGGGAACCTGGCCTATACTCAGTTGAACCTGGCCTATACTCTTCTGGAGAGAATAAGTATATTAAAAACCACCAAAACCCAACCAATGCAGATAAAATTAAGGGGAAGTTGTGTCTAACAAAGATGAAGTTTCATGGAGTTGCTGATAATGTCCCTGCAGCAGTGTCCAGAAAACCTGAGCATCCGAGCTTGGATATCACATCAACCACCACGGAAATCCCGATCTTTTACAGCTTGACAGCTAAAACCCCTGTACAAGTTTTGGGATAAGAATTTTTAAAGAAGCGTGCATTCAGCTGAACTGACAGCATTGATTTATTTATGCAGTTTCGGTAAAGCTGGTTGTTTCCCTACTTGCATCTCTGATACGAGAGATCGCTCCTTCAGCATTAGTGTCCTGTAGTAATATCAGGGTCCTGCTCAAGGTTTAATGAAACAGGAAGAGCTGGGATTAAAAGCAGTGGTTTGTGATCTGGGGATAATTCCATGATACTCCTGTACGACCTTTGAAGCTTCTCAGGAGTGAGCACGATGTGGTGAAGCCACAGTTGTACTTTCTATTGACCATGGTAGGTTCGTGTTGGGTGCTCAAGAAGGGACGAGGTGCCTGTCTTGCCTCTTGCCAGGAATGCTGTTGGCACATGGAAATTTCTATGAGGTGTGTACAGCAAGAATAGTCATGGTCAGTTATAATATGACTGATATGAACGAACAAATAATAATTGTTCATATTCTAAACGTGAAAGCTCTGACTAACCTCGCCGTTCAACACGTATGAAGCTGGGCAGCACAAGCTGCTGGGCTTGAGCATCTGAGGAAGTCTGGGTGAAGAGAACATCCTGAGCTTTGCTTGTCATTAGCTGTCAGTACTTAGACAGAAAACAGACCCACAAAATATTTTTTAGAGATGAAACACAAAAACATAGCAACATAAAGAAAAGGTGTGGTGTTGGGCTGTGAATGTCCTCCTGTGTGATGGCAGGACAGTGAGGGTCCCCCATTTTGCTTCACCTACAGGGTGGAGACTTCCCAGTTCAGCTCCTTCCTCCAGTATGGGAGGGCAGCATAAAGGAGTTTCCATCTTTCCAAGCTTTCCCCTTTCCTCTAAGTGCTTGCTGTGTTCCCCTGAGGCAGCGTTGCTGCAAAAACGGTTTATGGGGAGATGCCTGGATGATAAGGGTTAGTCCTAAATAATTGCTGGTTGCCGCTCAGCAGAAATAAGCTGGATTTCGATCCCTGGGTAGAGTGACTCCTCACAGCTAAAGGCTGGCAAAGGTTGAAGAGGTCGTAAGACAGGGCCTAATTTGCCATGTTCCTTTCCTTTCAAAAACAATGAGGAAACTGGGGCCTTGCCGGTGGGCAGATCCTGCCTGGATCTCCCTGGAGTCAGCAGGAGTTGGATCGAGTCCCTTTGAATAGCGAGCCTTTCCAAACCGGAGGCAAAGCCAAGTGTTTTTCAGAAGGTTGATCATTCATTACCTTTGGAATTTTTCAACGTGGAGGTCATTACTGCTAATATAAGTTGTGAAAAAATAAGAAGTATTAAAAAAATAGAGACAAATTCTCATCTGGTGTAAGTCTTTGCCTTTGAAGTCAATGAGTCATCGAAATCAACTTTCCCACACCGAGTTAAGGATATGGCCTGGAGTCAATACATTTGTAGTTGTTGAAAAATTAAAAATATAAATTTGCCTTTCCTTGGCAATAATGTTCTGTTTATGACAGAGATTCTTATGCTTTAAAATAAGTTCATTAACGAATAGGAAAGTAATATTTCACTACCAGTATTCTTTTGGGTAAAACTATTTATGATTAAATTTTATTAAACTTTTTAAAAATTGGATTTACGTTTTGATGAATCTAATAGATTTCAATTTTGTATTTTTATAGATTCTTTCTAAAGTTTTTCCTCAAGTGCAATCAGAACTGTTTGAAGAATGCAGGCAACCCGCGAGACATGCGAAGATTCCAGGTACAGATCCCTCTAAAAGCATAAACAATATATAAAAGACTTAGTCACGTCTTCATCTTGAACTTTTCGTGATGGAAAATCAGTGTTGGGGCTTCTACTTAGTGTAGTTCCAATGCTTAAAAAAAACTGCTGTCAGTATTTTACATTTCCCCCACTAATTTAAATGCTGGTTCTTGGGACATTCCAAGTTCTGCAGTGGAATGTAATGGATCAGTGCTGAAGCAAGCGGATCTCTCCTTAAAAAATATTTCCCTGATTTTCCTTCCTACTAACACCTTGTGTAGTAGTTTGGAGTATGCTCAGACCCATAGAGGTTTTACATAGACTGAGTAGTTTGATCTTACTGATGACACGACTGTGGAGCGCAGGGGAGTTTGGATCTCACACAGGGGTTTTTCAGGTTCACAACTTGTAAATCCACCAGTGGTGGCCTAACGCACGTATTTTTGTTTCAATTGTGTTAGAAAATGTTTAATACTTCACTTTCTCCTTACAGCTTTTGAGATATCCTGTGGTGAATCATAACACTACAGAAAGACAGCTGACGGGATGGACAAATGATTTCCTCCGTATGTGGGGTCATTCGAAAGGCTTGTTAGGAAATAAATGCCTTTTATTTGAAAATATTTCGCAATGAGTCATATTTGATTCTAATAATAAAGTAGTATTGAGATGTTCAAGATTTTCTTAGTTTGGAGAAGAATAACTTGTGGTTAAACTTGATAGAAAAACATGTGACATCTGTTTTCATGCACAGCCAACCAACCGGGGAAGCCAGCACCCTTGAGCCAGCCAACAGAAAAGATCTGTAGCTGGGAAAAAAAATATTCCTTCAAAACAATTGAGCCAAGCTTCCATTTTTCATGCATCTCAGCTTCACGTGGCATCGGTGATATTGATCCATCTGAACAGAACAGAAGGTCAAACCTGGAATGAGTGGAAATGTCCTCTTTGTCTCACCGATGACTAAATGAAGCATCAGTCAGGAGTGATCTTGTGGTTGACAATGGAGCCAGTAGGCACTAGAAAGACTTTCCTGGGTCTCTTTAGCTAATCTTCCTGCCTCTCAGAAGGTTTAACTGGACTTAACAGGATGTCAGATCTTGAACAGTATTTTTACCTGGTTTCACTGTCTCAGCACCTTTCTGGAGGTGCACTGCAGGAGTAAGGTGATATAACAAAGTGTAGCACGTCGACTTTCTTTTGCTGAACTACAGTATTTTCCCTTGGTGACTGACCTATATACATGACAGAACAAAAATAGTTGTCATTTTCATATACACCTTGCTCTGTCTTTTTAATACACCGTGTTCTAGGAACCAAACGCAGAAATCTTGGCTGAAAATCATGATTGTATGTTTTGCAATATTTCTTAAAGTCTGGGAATCTCATTAGGAGTGAAAGCTGATAGCCCAGTGGCCTGGCAGCAGCTCTGTGGCCAAGGCGAGCGTGCAGCCTCAGCACTCTCCGAAGTGGATGTTGACAAGAGTGAAAGTGTCCACTTGTGGGAGGAGAGAGCTGGGGAAGCAGAGCAGCCTGGCAGAGAACTGCCCTCGGGCTGTTCTAAAGGGTACCGCAGATGGCTGTCTCAAAGGACGTGGGATACACAGGAAAGGTGCTGTGATAGCTGAAAGCTCATTATGGCTTGTGAATAAGAAACAGGATCAGAGGTGATCCAAAACATAGAAGCAGACAAGAATTTTCTTCTGATGCCTTGGACCAGCTCTGTGCAAAAGGAGGCTCATTTCTCCCCTTCCATTTGTGTTTGTTAAGTGTTTGGGTTGAGGAGCTGGTGGGAGAACCCCTCAATCATCTTTGTTACATCCCAAAGTAAAATAAACAGAAGGTGAAAACCAAAATTTGTCCTACCTTTTGCTGCTGTCACTGGTTGGGTTGATAAGGTCTAACTTAGCCTTTGACTTTACGGACTCTACTAACCCCAAAGAAATCGCTGCAGTGCATGAAATCCTTCATGCAGAAAACCTGGAACCCACAGCACAGAGCCCACTCTGGAGTATTTAAATAAGGTGTAAATGTCTCTCTGGGATAACAGTGCTGGACTTACGGAGCCGTGTTCCACACAAACACAGGTGCAGCTCCCGGTTTCCTCCTTGGCTTGTGTTCACGCGATATCGCTTCCGGAAGGAGTTTCACAGCTCCATTGTGTAGGTGTTTTTATCGGGAAGGTTGTGCGTTTTGCATATGTTCCTTTGCCATTTTCTACTGAGAAGCAGCTGGAAGCCAAAGGAGGCCCTATCCATCATCTCTTCTATGGCCGGACTCTGAACCTGGACACAAGAATAGGAGCCTTTCACTCAAAAATAAAGGAGGAAATTCCATTGACATACCAGGGTCAATCACCATCCAAATGAACTTGAGAAGGGATACTTTTCATGGATTGAAAACACTTTCACTATTCATATTCAACTCGGTCTTTTCAGATGCAAAAAAGTTCATTATCAGACATTAAATGTAATTGTAAAACTGACCTGGAGATCATTTACTGAAGAAAAAATGGGGAGTTACGATGGTTCCTTATTTATTAAGCTTTTTTATTTGGAATCCTCACAACCCTTCATTTGAAGACAGTCTCAAGTGAACAAATTTTAATTAGATAAACTATCTAATCAATATATCAACAGATCAATCAAAACAGCAGCTTTTAAAATGAGTGGCTAGAGGGGTGTTTCTGAAACTAATGGCTAGAAGAATATTTTCCTGAATTGAATTCATTTGTTAGCATAATAGGAGATTAAACTCTAATTAGTGTAGCAGGTTCTGAAGAGAAACAATTGTGAGTTAAAAATCACCAGTGGTCGCCACGTAAACAAAGATGTATTCAGAGATGTCATTCACTCGGTTTAAATAGAAATAGAAAAGTAACAGGATGTTGTTGTGTCTTACGAGACCTGATTCAGTGCAAATCTGCAGGATTTTTTAAATGTGAGGTTTTGTTCTCTTTTCCAGGTTGTTGTATCAACAACAGTCAATGTGGATGGCCACGTGCTGGCTGTCTCAGACAACATGTTTGTACACAACAATTCCAAACACGGGAGGCGGGCTCGCCGCCTTGACCCCTCAGAAGGTACGGCCCCTTCTTATCTGGAAAATGGTAGGCACACATTTACATGTCTTTTTTTTTTATTTGCAATGCCTTTTTTTATTTTATTTTATTTTTTTAAATTTTTTTTTTGTTTGTTTTGCACCATACTTTATGTTGAGACACCGCTACATTTACTTTTACATCATTTCTTCTCTCATCCATCAAACCACCCATTAAAAAAAGTCCATTAGTATTTCTCAACCCTTGTCAACTAGAATATGGACGCTTCTGAATTTGCTTCTGACTCCTTTCTTTATTTAATACTTAGAGTTTTGCAGTCACAACCAATTTTTCATATTTTCCTCTTTTATTTCTTTTCTTTTCTTTTTTTTTTATTTCAGTCTTGTTTTGCTTGCAGCTTTTTCTTGCTCTTTAATTTGACTTGATTTTATTTTGGCTTGCCATATTCCTTGATCCAGAGGTACAGTCTCAGGTTATGTATGCAAGTTTAAGTGGATGGTAAAAACATGACCGAATCTGTAAAGAATTTACTGTGAGGTCAATTTCCTGTGGCTGGGCCTTACTGCAGATTACAGCAGGAGGGGGTTTGTATGAGAAAAACAGCATAAAATGTTTTTCTTCAGCCTGACTCAATGTGATTGACTTCTTGCCTGAAC
>NW_026138098.1:6240000-6245000 GCF_025592945.1 Manacus candei | reverse complement strand
AAGACTCTAGAGACAAAGGGAGGTCAAGTAAATGGCTCAGGGATTCATGTCGACAAACAATATTAGATGTAAAATGTGTACCTTTGACAAAAGTATTAATATAGTGCTTTTGATTTTTTCCTGATGAAAAGTGAAAAGTAGTAATTACGGAGTGACAGAGGAAAATGAAGTTTTGAACCAAAAGGCAAAGTTCGCGGATGAAAAAGCCCAACCCAATTAGCTGCTTATGAGGAATCGAAATTCAGAGCATTTGCTCTTCCATCTCCCTCAACAACCTTTTGATTGACTCTGCTTAGATCTGTACAGCAAAGCAGATAAATCGACATGCCACATGCATGCGATGCTTAATCATTTGTAATAGCCATATTTGCCCTGACATACAATTTGCTATATCAAGCCAGCTTTTCCTTGCTCACCAGTGTTCTGCTGCTTGGCCTTTGCTTTATAAAACATTTAATAGTTTGCTTTAAATACATCAACATGCTGATATACGGTTGCCCTTTGTGCGCCTCCTCGAGAAATCATGCACTTTCCTCCTATTGTGCTTTGCATGGTTTGTCATTGGGGAAGAGATCTCGTGTCGGGCAAGAAGGGGTATTAAGGTCTTGATTTTCTGTCTTGTACAAGCAGCTACTCCGTGCATAAAGGCCATCAGTCCTAGTGAAGGGTGGACTACTGGTGGGGCCACTGTCATCATAATCGGAGACAACTTCTTTGATGGCTTACAAGTCGTATTTGGAACTATGTTGGTGTGGAGTGAGGTAAGCTATCTAAATTGGTGGGCTTTCAACTGTAACATTTTTTCCATGAATGATTTTAACAAGCTGTCAATAGGCTATTGACATGAGGTATCATGAGGTTTTGTTTCACGGTGCCTTTTTAGCCATGAATTCGCGAGTGACAATCGACTGCCCGGCCAGGGATGTACTTGAGGCACATCATGGCCCTCTAGTGGAAGACTTGCTGCAGGAGGTCTCCCAGTACAATTGGACAATTAGTGTTAAAATTACTAGGAGTAGCCTTAAGGAGACATATGGAGGCAATTTTCATATGAATGATGCCCTGTGGCCTTTCCTGCAAACGAAAACCAAGGATCGTTTACAGAGCTTTTTGTTAAAAAAAAAAGCCTTGTAGAACCCCTGTCTTCCAATGTGACAGCATGAAGGGAGAATTTGGAGACAAGGAGTGCCATTGAAAGTAATTTTTGTGATTGTATAAACTGGCTGGCATCAGCCTTATCAGTGCCATTTTGATTTAAGGTATGTTTTCTGTGTGATTTTTATAGCTGATAACACCTCACGCCATCAGAGTTCAAACACCACCACGGCACATTCCAGGAGTTGTTGAAGTAACTCTGTCCTACAAATCCAAACAGTTCTGCAAAGGTGCTCCCGGCCGATTCGTCTACACTGGTGAGTGTATGGTTTCCTTCCTCCTCTTGGAATGACAAATCCTGTCTCTTAATGATACAAGGGCAGTTAAAAATGCTGTTAAAATTGGATGTGTCTTGCAGGAAATGTGACTTGTGGTAACTGGACCTCAAAATACCTGTTCATATGGGCACCCAGGAGCTCTGGTGCCCATCCATCCTCTTGGGCCTTAACAATGTCTTGATGTCCCATGGGATCAAGCTCTCTCACAAGATGCCTGTTACTTCCTGTTTTCATATTGGCCAGAAATAGATTAACAATGGTATTTCCTACTCTGCTCCAGCCAGAGAAGGGAGTTAAGAAGTACTCAGTGATGAAAAATATTTTTCAGGCTATCTATCCAGACTTCTTGAACTTCCCTAAAGGTTCAGTCGAAATTTTAGGCACCAGTTCAAGAAGTTGTTGCTGGATCCAAATGACTTTATCCAACCCTATTCACAACCTGGCTATAAAGATTCTCTCAAACCTGAAACTTGGGATACAAACTCATAAGACTGGGAATGATTTATTTGTGCCAATTCTTTTAAATACATTTGATTTTAATTTACAACAGTGCAAGAAAAAGTCGGAACTTTGTGGTTTCCAGTGGTTTTAATATGAAAATTCTTATTTTGGGATGAAGTATTGCTGGCTTTTTATCTGAAATGTGTATTAGAGTTTTTCTGGCATTTGCCAATGAATTGAACTGAGGTGCTGGGAGGGAAAAGGGAGAAAGAGTGATTTAATTTACTGTATTTTTGGATGAGAATTCTAGGTAATAAATTTGATCTGATGAATCAATCTCTCTTTTGAAAACAAAGAGCCTTTAACTGTTTACTCGACAGACTGCAGGGATTTGGGGAGAGCCCTCGCTGCTTATTGGGTAGATAATGCAGATTGCAGATGATGTGCAGATGATGTGCATTTTGATGAATATTTTCCCACTAGACTGCAACTGTTTCTATCTATTAATTTAGATCTAATGGGAAAAGTGTGTTCCTGGGTAGTTTTAAGCTAGGACTTATAAAATGGTTAACACATCGTGGATATGGTGTTGTGTCTGCCTAAGATCTATTGTCGAAATGAACTTTTAAGTGATGGCAACACCTGAGATTCCTATATTCTGTCTATTCCCAAAGAAATCACAACCTGAGCGAAACCCCTGGCATCCAAACCTGGGTGCCTCACTTCTGGCTGACAAGGGAGAGAATATTGACATTTATTGATCTTTAGGACTGGGTTTTATCAGAGTTTCCAAATGGGATGATGGTGACTGTGATGCTTTTGGTGCTCATGATGTATCTCAAAAGTCGTGGTTGTTCCACAGACTGTTGCAAAGGTGATGAGTGCAGGTGGGGTCATCAGTGTTGCAGGCTTAAAAATGCTCTTATGAACTATAATTTATATATGTGTGTGTATGTGTGTGTGTGTGTGTGTGTGTGTGTGTGTGTATTTCATGCAAAACTACAGCGGAGTGTCCTGATGAGTATGATGAGCTAAGTGTCCAACAAAATAAAAAAAATGAATGAATTAAAAACCTCAGCCCAAGCTCCAGATATTTGAGCTGCTGGGAGCTGGTGTAGTTCCACCCCGTGCAGGGAAGTGCTGCAGATTTGAACCAGATGACGCTCTGGCTCTCAGGGCAGAGGCCTGGAATTTTGACTTGCTTTAGAGTAATGTCTTTAACTGATTTCTTGGGTGCAGATTTTGCAAATTTGGCTAATTTTGCTGTTTCAAACTTCTTTCTGATGTGTAAATGCACATGTGTATAGAACTGTAAGGACATTTGTTTCTTCTTTCCTGGAGTTGTCTTTTGTCTTTATCGCTAAGTAAAGATGTTCAAAAGGATTGTGAGAATGTCATGAGCTTCCCCCTCTGGAATAAAACTATAATAAAGTTACATTAATTTAATGGGAATATACATTTAAAACACCTTTTGGGGGAAACACAAACCAATATCCCAGCAAAAAGAAAATAAAGAGATAAAGCCAGCGCCTGCCTGCCCGAGAAACTTCTGCTTTACTTTATCCTGGAGTGATAGGGTGGCTGAGATAGTCTTTGGAAATTACAGCTGCTATTGAGAGGGAAGCCAAGCCTCGCTGTATTTCAGAAAATGAAAATGCTGTAGCATTGGTGGAGGGAGGGGCCGGGTCCCCAGGGCATCTGTTTCCCATCAGTGTCCCACCATGCTTGCAGCCTGGCTTGGCACTCTAACATTTAACCTTCCCAGCAGGAGGTGGACCATAGGGCAACAAGGCTGCAGAATAATGAAACAAGAGTGTAGTGTGGTGTACAAAGCCTTTGTGAGAGCAGAAGTTGAGACATGAAACACTCAGGGTGGGGAGATGCGAAAGTTCCAGATTTTTCTCCAAAGCCCCCAATAGCCTGACGCAGAGGCAGGAGCGCGGCGTCTCCCAGCAGGCAAAGGCAAGGCCTTTCCCCGTCTATCCATGCCTTTTTGCCCGCTGCTTTCAACTATTATAAAGATACAATTACCTTGGGAGATTGTGGCAGTTCAGTTGATTAGCACGGTGAATTAAAAGAATGAGTCACAAATGACATGTCCAGCTCTTCTCTACTAGTCCTTTGTATTCCCAGTGTACCTCACCCCTGTTGTAAGAAGGTCAAAAATTAGAGAGAGATAACAATTTTCAAGCAGCTAGCACTTAGGAGCAGAATTAACAATCATTCTGTATGTAATTGCCAGTTAATAGTAAATTGCCTTCTAGACTGTAAAATGCAATATAAACTGGTGGGCACCTAAAATTAAATTAATGAGGTATTTGCTGCATTTAAAAGTGAATAGTGCAAATTAATAACTGGGTACAATACTTGTTTTAATATATATCGAGTGGTGCAGCATTTGCTTGTTTAATAATAATTTTAAAAGTGCTACCTGAAAAATTTGCTGTCTGTGGGTAAATTGAGCGGTCAGCGCAGGTTGTAGCCATAATTTTGCTGGTAAAGTCTTCCAGGTTTCTAAATTAAATATCAGAGATTATTTTTTAATTAGAATATAAGCACTGCAGCCTTATTTGATTATGGCAAATTGTGATTTGTATGCTTTGAAATGAAATTATGTTACAGATAAAATTGCACCTTTACACACATATTTTAGGCTGTGCAGATCCTGTTGGTTTGCTCTCAGCTGAGCAGCAGGACTGTGTTTACAGTGTGTTTGTGCCACTGTTTTCTCTAAGTCTATATTTTGCATAATGATTCCCTGGCAAATAAAGGATGCACAGCCTGACCTACAGTATATTAAAATAGTTTTAAATAATGATTTGTGGCACTTGGAACTTCTCATGGTGGCTGCTTCCACCCTGAGGTTTTTGTTGCACGTCCCTGTTTCGGCGACTCCTTTGGCTCAGTGGAGGAAGTGCCCCAAATTGTCAGGAGACAAGAGACCCTTTGCAGTGGACTGGACCTGGTTGCTGCACGAGGCATTGGCACTCGACTGCCAACATGTCCCCAGTAGAGGCGGGGAACGCGTGAATGTTGAATACATGGACCCATTCCCAGGCCTGCAATGCATTTGCTGGACGTGAACATAAGAATGATTCTTTTGCACAAAGACTTGCATTCAATTTT
>NW_026138098.1:6232500-6237500 GCF_025592945.1 Manacus candei | reverse complement strand
AGTGATTTTCATGAAAGTTGGTTTAAAAGGCACTAGCTGAGCCTGAGGCCTCATGTACATTTAAAAAATACTTTAAATAATTATCACAACTGTAATGAATGCAATTTTCTAAGGAAAAATGTCCAAAAGTGTTTGAAAAAATATTTTACATGTGCATTATTTTTTATATTTTATAATAATTTCCTAGACATTGTTCATTATGTGACTTCTTAGCAAAAAATTAAGTTTCTAAAAGTTAAACCCATTTCATAAACATATGGAATACAGATATTTCCATGAAAGTCACTGTAGTTGTTATTACAAGCTGAATAAAAATTCCTGTAGAAGACCTTTGATTTCGAATACACAAATTTCTATTGAAGCCATGCTAAGGGACATGGATAGAAGACCTCCTTGGTAGGGATTCATCTTCTGGTATTGATGGAGGGTCATTTGATGATGATCCCGAGTGTAGTTGGCCATTTTGGAAGAGTCATTGCCATGGCACATCCATTGACTGTGGACGTACCAATAGAGCAAGAGATGGAGGGTTGCAGGGAGCTGTGTTGGTGATCCCTGCTTGCTGAATTTCTTTTATTATTTGGGTCTTTTGTAAGTTTGAATGTTGCAGTCTAGCACTGGATATTTTTAATTTTTAATCCCACAATTTCCAAGTTATTACAGGGGGAAAAAAAGGAATTTTTTTGGGCACAATCCTGAGAACATGTTAATGTGCACTATGGCTCCTCAGAAAACTCCTAATCTTGTTAGTTACCTGGGTAAAAAACTCCAATATTTAGTTTTCTCTAAGATAAATAACTTAAGTATACAAAAATATTTTTATTTTCTATATCTTTGTATATCTGTATATTTCAATATATACAAATATTTTTAAATTTTGATTGAAACCTAAACAAATAACTTTACACAATTCTGAATGGTTAAAATACTAATAGCACAGGCTTTCTTTCTATTTTTAAAGTGGCAGCATCCACTGTTCTTAAGCATTTAATAAAGCTTTTATAGACTCATTGAATTATGTTACTTATTTGAGGTATTTTTTCCCAATATCCACAGGAAGTACAGAGATTTCATGACTTTGAGTAAGACATATTTTTGTTTAAATTATTGCACAACAGAGGAATACAGTTGTAGGAGCTGTGTTAGCTGATATTAAGGATCTGATTATAAATCCTATTTGTCTAAATATTATATTAAAATATCACAGTATTATATTCTTATTCTGGGTGAATATAAATGGGGAGAAGTTGTGCAGAATATCAGCTCTTACAGATGTTTGCTGAGGCATCACAGATTTCATATGTTTCTGAGGTGGATAAATACCTTGAAGAGCTCAGCCAGTGACTACAGACAAATGATCAGGTTTTCCCTTTGCTGTGATCAGGCATCGTTTTCAGTAGAGTACCTGAAATTCTTGTATTTCTCTACTCCTGTGTTCAGAGTACCTGAAATTCTTGCATTACACAAGAACTGTGTAATCCAGCTCTGTGGCACAGGAGGAATTTCTGTGTGCGCTGTAGTAGAATTCCAGCATAATACTCTGAAGTGTGTGTGGGAAAAAGAGGACGGAGATGAATCCACACACACACACCTCTAAGAAGGAGGTATTTATTCAGTTGTGTGGCCTAGCAGAGAAATAAACTCCCAAATAATACCACAAATACAAAAATAGATAAAAGCTCCGTTTATTCCAGTAAAATATATCTTAATTAGTAAAGTACCTTTGAGTATTGAATAGTTGAAATGTAACATTTTGCTGCTTTGATGTAAAACCACATGGTAACACACTTTACTAAATCAGTAATATGCCTTATTTTTTGAAGTAGAATATTTTGTTGTATTAGTCACATTATATTGTTTTCATAAAATGCCATGTTTTATTGTAGTTCTTTATGTATTAGGCTCTGCTATTTTCTTGGCATGATTAGAGCATTTATGATTTGATATCACACAGGTCTCCTTCTCCTTTTATTCTTCACTCCTTCCCTTGCAGTGTTCCCTGCTAAA
Source organism: Manacus candei (assembly GCF_025592945.1). NCBI lineage: Eukaryota > Metazoa > Chordata > Aves > Passeriformes > Pipridae > Manacus > Manacus candei. The sequence goes on along the minus strand of NW_026138098.1, from coordinate 6,235,493 downwards.
AACTGATAAGATCATAAAATCATGGAATGGTTTGGGTTGGAAAGGACCTTAAAGATCGTCTTGTTCAAACCCCTGTCATGGACAGGGACACCTTCCACTATCCCAGGTTGCTCCAAGCCCCATCCAACCTGACTTTGAACACTTGCAGGGATGGGGCTGCTACAGCTTCTCTGGGCAACCTGTGCCAGGGCCTCACCACACTCATTGTTAAAAATTCCTTCTGCATGTATTGCTAGGTCATGCTGAGTTTCTCATCAACCAACACTCCCAAGTCCTTCTCCTTGGGACTGTTTCTTGCTGGTGTGATCCTTAATTTCTCATGATCTGCTCATTCTATAAGTTGAAATTATGGTAAATTTTCGGATATTTAACATGTTCTCACATTGAAGTGTGTGATGTGGTCTGACACAGTAACTCGACCAATACACCAAGTGGGTTTCCTTCAAATGGTTTCCATTCCCTACCTCATACTTCATCTTTTAAATAATTTTTTCTAATCCAGTATCACTGACTTTAAATACCTGTAATAGAGGAGAGCAATGTCTGTACGATGGAGTACTTTGAGTTGATGTCTCAGGATGTCCATGTCCCAGGTGAGGCTCACTCCTCCCAGTAATCCAACCAGGTTAGACACATGATCCAGCTATCTAAGTGCTCATCCAGTGGCCCTGGGGGGATGCTATGGAGAAGCATATACAAGGAGAGGGTGTATGAGGTCCTGTCCCTTGTGTGCCACTTGTGCTGCTGTATTCTTCACTGATTTTTAGCGAGTTGTTTGGTACATAAAGGTATTTTTCATTCATTCTCCCTTGCTTTCTCCCTCTCCCTCTCCTGCTCTGTCTCATCCATTCATTCATTCATTTAAAGTAATTCTTCAGCTATTATGATGGTAATGACTTTTTTGGCAAACATCAGAGCCCGGAACACAATTGTTCCCAGTCAAAGTGGAAATGCTGGTGTCCTTGAGGAATCTGGGGTCACGAGGTATTAGTGCTCTACTTGTGCTTGAGTGCCACTACCAAAAGGTGTGCCAAGAGCCCAAGGCCTGTGGTGGGACAGACTGGAGAGGCTGTGTGGTCCCTGAGAATTGTCTGGGAGTGGTGGGGAGGCTGGAGACCCCCAGCAGTGTCTTCCCATCAGGTGCTTCTTGGCACCCGTCCTGCAGTGAGGGTGCACCAGCCCTGCTGAGCCCCCATGAGTGTGTTAGAAGGGGGCTCTTGAAGATCAGGGGACAGATTATTAGACATAAAGTGTATTTAAAGTTTAATTTGCTGCACATTTGTGAAAGATGCACATTGTTTCTTTGATAATTATATGGCATCTCATCCTTGCTTTCTCCCTCCTCCCCTTGTTCCTCTGCTCTTTACATCCTTCCTGAAAGAGGAAGGCAGTGGTTGGTCTGATAGGTGACTGGAACAGGCCATGGAGTGTTTTCCCTTATTTCTTCTCCCAGTCCACTTTTCAGTACTAAGTCTGCTCTGCTGAGGATGTTCTGACACAATCTACAAAAGACCCTGAGAGTGACAGACTATTCTTGAACTGAGTGATTTGACAGTTTTCTTCAAAGATGCCAAAGCTACAAATGAGAGTTCAATACAGTCTTAATATTTCTTTGCTAACTCCCCTGTGATTTTGGGTTCCCCACAGGAGCTCACCCTCCCTGAGGCTGGGGCACATGTGACACTGCTGCATGTAGTAGTGTTCCTGGGTTGAGGGCTGGATGGAGGAGCTCCAGTTTCATTAATACTACAGTAACCATAATCAAATGCACTGATTGTGATACGTAAACAAAAATGATGACAAAGCAACAGGGTTGTCATAATAGAATCCTGGAATGGTTTGGGTTGTAAATGACCTTAAAGTCCATCTTGATCCACCCTCTGCCATGGACAGAGACACCTTCCACTAGCCCAGGTTGCTCCAAGCTCTGTCCCACCTGGCCTTGGACACTTGCAGGGATGGGGCAGCCACAGCTTCTCTGGGCAACCTGTGCCAGGGCCTCACCATCCTCACAGCCAAGAATTTCTTCCTAATATCCAATCCAAACCTATTCTCTTTCAGATTAAAGCCATTCCCTCTTATTCTATGACTACATGCCCTTGTCTCCTTCTTCATGAACAGCATCACATCCCAGTGCAGTTATTCTGTGCCAATTCCCCGCAAGGTTCTACTGAATGGGAGGACAAGCCCTCCACCCACTCCTACAAACAAACATCATTGTGGATGTCAACATCTGGGGTGCACTTTGCTTTCCAGTGAGGAAAATAAATAAACAAACAAACAAACAGTACGGAGGCAGTTTTCCCGACATTAATATGAGTATTTTAAGGAAAATTCTATACCATTATCTGATCGAGCGTAATTATGAGGTGACCTGTGAGTTTTAGGCCTGTAATTGAAACAAGTGAGTGAGTGCCATTGTTTCCCTTCCTGCTATATGAGGTAAAGCAAAGCAATTACGAGAAATCGGGGAGATAAAGACAAAGGTGTCATTTTGTTTTTTTAATGAAAAATCTATTTTTAGTTTCTTTGTGGAATGGGGAGAACTTAAATGCTTTTAAATTTTTTTTTTTTACAGTAAATAGGTTGTCCTTAGTAAGTCCAGGGATATTAGTCCTGCTTCAACAAGCAAGAGTGCCTTCTGATGAATGATGTGTTCAACCCCTCCATGCCTTTGTATTTCCTATGCATTCCACAATGCTTGGCTCACCCTGCCGAGTTCTGTGATTGAAATTCATTGCCAAATTTATTGAGAAATTAATGAGAAAAGCTGCAAAGTATTGACTTTGAGAGGAAAACACAACTCATCTTGAATGAGGAGGAAAATGCAGCAATAATTTAGCCACTATTGATTTTGCCCTGTCCATGTATTGATCTTCATTTTACAATATTAATTTGCACCTGCAATCGGCTGCAAAGGGAACCGATTTCATTTCTTTGCAGTGTTAATGTGCAAAGCATTAGGTGCTCTTAAGAAGTGGTGGTATTACAAG
>NW_026138098.1:6207500-6220000 GCF_025592945.1 Manacus candei | reverse complement strand
TATGGGATGCCCCATAACAACCAGGTAGGTCACCAACGCGGTCTTTGTTCCCATGCTGACATGTGTAGATCAATACCTGCTCTTTGCAGAGCTGGCAGAGCATCAGCATGTTCCCTTTGTACACAGCCGGGCTTTGCCAGCCACCTTGAGGGCAGTCTGATGTGATGCAATGCTCCGAGGGAAACGCTTCATCTTCCCCTTCTCCTCTCCCCGCTCGTTTGCCCATCAGAAATGACAATTAAGTGTAAGGTGCCAAAAGCATAAGCAAGCATTAAGGCAAGAGAATAACCTTGAACTCGGGCCAAAATATACAGTGACTAATGGGAAGTCCTAAAGAAATCTGCTAAACTGAGCGGATCAGACCTACCGTATTTTGCAAACTGCTGAAAATACATCTCCCGCCCTGAGTGAATAAAATGTGTGTTGGGATTTTGACTCGACTTCCAGTGCTAAAATCTGATTTTATGTTAATTTCTTTATTTCTTTATACTTACTGTGCTGAGGTGGAATTGCATGTAGGGAGAAAAACAGGAGGTGTTGTTGAAACACGCAGCAAACTCTCCGCCCTCACTATAATTCCACCTGAATCTCTTTGATAAACTTTAGCATTATTGCAACTTGGGCTATTTGCGCAAATCAGTGTCTGAGTTGTCAGAGCCTCTTTTCTGTCTTTCCAGGAGATAATCCTGAAACGAGCAGCTGACATTGCCGAGGCGTTGTACAGCGTGCCCCGCAACCACAACCAGATCCCCACTCTAGCCAACACTCCCGCTCACACCGGCATGATGGGGGTGAACTCCTTCAGCAGCCAGCTCGCCGTCAACGTCTCCGAAACATCACAAGCCAACGACCAAGGTAGGTGGGATTTCAAGAGTTAATCCTCCACCTTGGTGACTGCTTTTGGCCAGTGCCATCAATCCGAGCTGATGTCACTGCCGTGTCCTATCTCTTTCTCTCTCCCTACTCGTGTGTCTGAAATGCCGTCTTTAACTTTCTTGAAATATTTAATTCTTTCTGTTCTTTCATTTACTGTTATCATAAAGCATCTCTAGCGGGGGAAAAAAATACAATTGGCAAAGTGTAGAAAGCTCTTTGTTATTCGCAGTAAATATACAACGTGTATGGTTTTTTTTTTTTAATATAAAATAATTATGTCTAGGTACCTCCACCTGGTTTTGGAATATTTACACAGATAAATCTAATTTGATGTCTGTGATTTTAAAATACTTTGTTTGTAGGCATGTGTGACATATATGTTACTAATAAAAGTAATAGTTGATTTAATTTACCTGTTGTAATTGAAAATGCATGTAGCATATTGCATTTAAAATTAATTTTGATACTAATGAAAGGAGGGAAACAGGATTATTAGATATGTTCAAACGCATATTTTTTTTTTGCTTGCAACATAATTATTAAATTGATTGCTCAGATAGGAACAAATTGTTGTTTAAAATCCTGATTCTGCTATGTTTCCTCTTCTAAAAAGATTGTCTTTTAATGCATTTCCAAGCTAATAAGCCTTATAAAATTCTGTACTTGCTCTTGAATTAGTTTTCACTGATGGCTACACCTTATGAAAGCTTGTTGTTAGCATAAAAATATCAATCACAAAATGAAGACCCCAAAACAGCCTTTTAAAGTAAATCACTGCAACAAAAAAGTTTTTCTTGTCAGCTCTGGCATTTGAAGGTCTGGAGAGGCTGAAAGTTCACGCAGTGTGTTGGTACAAAGCGGGACTTGAGCCTGTTGATAATTGCTCCTAAAGACAAACGTGAAGGCACCTGACACAGCTGGATCGAAGAGAGCTTTTGTTGGCTGTCTGTGCTAAGAGGAGAGACAACATAGAGTGCTCGCGGATGATTTAAGTAGGGTTGGCGTGATAAGGTTATCTCAAGCTGCAAGAGTTGATAGGGCAGTGAGAGACAACTCAGAGCAAAGCTGTGCAATCAATTAAAACTGTGTAATATATGCTGCATGAGGAAACCCCCCAGCCCTAAGTCTATCTTATAAAATAACATTATTTTTTTGGGGTGGGGGGGTTTCTAACACAGTAGGTTACAGTCGCAACACAAGCAGTGTTTCCCCGCGAGGATATGTTCCCAGCAGTACTCCTCAGCAGTCCAATTACAACACAGTCAGCAATAGCATGAATGGATATGGCAATGCCGGCATGCCCAATCTAGGTGTACCAGGTTCCCCTGGATTTCTTAATGGCTCCTCAGCTAACTCTCCTTACGGCAGTAAGTGTCTATTTTTGGTAACACATCATCATATAGATTCATATTTACTACCAAATCAACTCCTTGCATTGTTTTGATTTTCCTCTATTGTCAGCTACTGGATAAAAGGAGGGGTGACTCTGGAGGCTGGACGTAAAAATGAAAATAATAAATTGATCTGTTTTGTGCCAGAATACAATCTCAGATAGAGAAAAAAATAAACCAAAACAAAACAAAAAAAAATGAGACAAAATAAAAATTGGACTGCGCAATTCGTAACAAAAGTCCAACACAAAAGAGTTTACCTGTTATCCAGAGAGTGGCCAAGCCAAGGCATTTCATTTTTATTTTTTTATATATATTTTTTTTATATATATATATATATATATATTTCTATATATATTTTAAGAGGCAAGGCCCTATCACTCTCTTTTTCCGTGTTTGCCGTGAAAACCTCAATCTGAGTCCTGATTATTTTTGCTTTATTGCAGTAGTGCCGTCAAGCCCTACCATGGCAGCCTCTTCGGTCACCCTCCCTTCAAACTGTAGCAGTACACACGGCATTTTCTCATTCTCACCTGCCAATGTCATCTCTGCAGTGAAACAAAAGAGCGCCTTCGCTCCTGTTGTCAGGCCCCAAGCCTCTCCTCCACCATCTTGCACCAGTGCAAATGGAAATGGACTTCAAGGTGAGCTGGATCTCTCTCAATTTTCTGTGTATTGCCTTTTTTTTTTTTTTTTTTGATGCATACACTCAAGCCCTGATGGTTTCTTTGGGAGAAAGGCTGATTTTTTTTTGGGTTCCTGGTGCTCTCGTAGCGATGCAAAAGCAGGGGGAGAAATAAGGTAGCACGAATGGTCTGCTGAGATCTTTAGTTCATTTTTAATACTTGCATTAGAGAAAGCACTAGCTGTTTTTCTGGTATTTTCCCTTAGGAGTTCGTGACTTAAATTTTAAAGGAATACTGTATTCCTGAATGCCTCTTGGAGGGTTCATGTACTCTGTGTGTTTATATGTTTTTTGAACACATTTCTGTGGATGTTTAAATCCAGCAGCATTCTGGCAGGACATGGTGTGATTTCCTTGTTTTACATAGGGTGCAATAGTGATTTCAAATATGTCAAGTTAATATAAATCAGGTTAAGCTCTCAGTCAGTGAACTAACCTTCCCCTGGACTAGGTAGTCCTGTATGCAGGGGGTTTGCATGCTCTGGTGGTCCCAGCTCGCTCTCATACTGCGGTGTTAGGGTGGTTACATCCCTAAGTGAACTGAATATTTAATTTAAGGCAGGCAATTTTAATAATTTGCTTTTTTGGTACTTTTTTTTCTTTTTAATCCATGTGATTTTGTGTGGGTAGTGCAAGGAACAACTTATAAGCCACTTGCAGAACTCTCGTGGTTATCTGCTGGGAGTGGGGCAGGAGGAACTACAATACAGTGTATGTTTGGTAGAAGAACAAAAATATGAACAAAGTCTTCCCAAAAAGGAAGACTTAGGTCCTACTGTACCACTTTTAAGTCATATTGTAACATTTAGAAGATAAGACTATAGATGGATTAGAATAATTTGAATGTTTGCCTGTGGTTGAGTCTCATTGTGCAGTAAATTGGAGCACTTCAGATCCCATTGAAATCAGGAAGGCTTGAGGACACTCATACCCCAGAGGTCATCACTCCTCTTGACTTCTTCAGTTAAGAATTAGCAGTACAGTGTTATTTATTCTTTGTATTACCATGGATACAATGGGTGCTCACAGGCGAACAGATGACAGATATTTTAATTTGCCAAACAAATTCTGAACACCTGCATTTTGTGGGATCTGAAGGCACTTCAGAGAGACATAATCCCAATCCCACAGAACTGTCTGTCCACCACAAATCCAGACCATTCCAGACCAAGATCTCAAAACTAATGTTTCTGTAGCTTGTTATTCACTTCTTGGCCCAAAAAACCATATGAGAGCTTGTTATGCACTCAGGTCAAGGAAGAGCCGAGGATTCAGCTATGCAAAATTATTGTGGGATGAATGTTAAAGAAAAGGATAATTAGATTAACAGTTTCTTTCATATTTCTTTACTGGAAGCTTCACTATGTTACTACTGTAAGGAGAAAACTATATTGATATTCTTAGAAAGAATAATCCATTAATAAAATAATCTGGTGTCCTACTTTCCTCTTTCTGTAAAAAGACACTACTATGAAAAGTAAATACTGAAATAATATAATGAAAAATAAAATCTTAAAAATAAAATAATAAACTAAAATAATAGAAATAAAAGATAATAATAAAATTAATAAAATAATCAATTAAAATAAAATATTATAAATGTGGTAACATGACAGATCTGAGGCAACTGCTCTATAGCAGATATTTATATATGTATTCATATTAACATGTTGATTGTGATTTACTCTGAAAAATACAACTATTTAAACATCTAAACTAAAATGATCTGAATTTCTGTAATTTCAGTATGTAAATACAGGGCTTCTCATCAGATAGGCAAGGGTTTAGGTGCTTAAAAACACTAGATTACTGCAAAGTGTGGTTTTAAGGAGAACAGGGTGGGCTGAATGCCTGCGCCAAGCACCTAATGTCCCTTGGGCACCTCCCCAAGCCTTTAAAAATTGTACATCTCCAGCCTCAAGTGCAAAATGTTTCATACATAAAGCTCAGAAAATGGCTTTGAAACAGCCAATACTGATTTTGTTAACTAGGTCATCAATTTAACTCTTAGGCTGAGCCCAGCCTTTCTCTGGACTAAGCTTTTTCCACGGCCAGACAGCCCACTGAAGACTTAACAATGCCACTAACCCCTGATTTTAGGATGCTGCAGTCCAAACAGCAGACCTGGTGTCATCCTTTTGGATTTTGGTTCAGCAGCCAAACTGAAAATAAATAGAAGTGTTGAAAACAAGCAAGAAAACAAACAATTGCCATTTTTTCCTCGACTGGCTGAATGGAATCATTTTGTGTTGAGCAGAATGACACAGAGAAATAGGGAGAATGTCCTTCTGGTCTGGTAATTAGAGCAGTGAGTTGTGGTAACTAGAGCAGGGTTGTGACAAAAAGTTGAATTGTTCATGCAAAGTAGCACCACAAAGTGATGCTCAGTGAATTGTGAGGAATTCAGGAACTTACAGAGCATCATAGAATCCTGGGATGGGTAGGGTTGGAAGGGACCTTAAAGACCATCTAGTTCCAATTTAGGGCAGAGATGCTTTCCACTATCCCAGGTTGCTCCAAGCCCCGTCCAACTTGTCCTTGGACACTTCCAGGGATGGGGCAGCCACAGCTTCTCTGGGCAGCCTGTGCCAGGGCCTCACCACCACCTCACCTCACTCAGGTTCTTTCAAAGCAGAGGCAACATCACTTCTCCCAGCCAAAACTATTGAGTTAATTCAGACTGAACTCACAAAAGGTTTCAGGTTGACAACACAGTTTCCTCACAGATTTCAACCACTGCCTTGAACTGAACTGCTGCCAGAACTGAGTGGCAAGACAGGGATGAATTTGTCATCTTCCTTCATGAGATATAAAGAAAAGCCACCAACACTCCTGTGTTGGCACTTATTTATACTGCATTTGACCCATACAGTTGTTTAGGGAATTTCTATGTTTTTTTCCTATTTTCTTAGTCATTTATGGACATTGAGCTCTTTTTAAAGTTTCTTTCTGGACACTGTGCAAACAGCTTGAGAGTTATCTGATCAGCACATTTTCTATATTAAGTTAAAATTTGGAATTTAAGAGCTGCAGTCCAATGCAGCAGAAGTTTTTTTTGTGATCTTGAAGTACAGTCTCATTACAGAGGAGGATGTAAAGGAGCTGAGTGGCAGCTGAAGAGTCTGCACTGTTAGAAATGCTCACACACATTTAGTCAACCCAAAAGGGAAGTAAGAGCTCGTGGTCACTGTTGTTGTATTGGAGGTAAATCCTTCAGTTTATGGATAAGGCAGGACATGGATAAGAATGGATAAGAATACAGACACAGGTGGTCCTTTTGCAGGGATTTGGGGGTTAATTGCACTGATCTTTGCTGGGTAAACCATCCCAGGATGTGTCTATGTGTGGGAAAAATGCTGTTCTTGGTACACCTAAGATGGTGAGAACACAGGAGCAGAGCTATGAAGCTCCAGCTGGATCTGAGGGAGATATTTTTGTCTCCTAACAAAGTATAAAGCAGAGGTTGAGCTGTTCTACCTCCTGGCTTATACTAACATCACCCTAAGCATCAGGACCACCTGAGCCCTCCGCACTAGAAGCAAGATCTTGCTACCAGGAAGCACGACCCCAAAACCCACTGCACTGTAGGACCCACTGCCCAAGAGGGAACATGGCCTTTAGCCAACAGATTTTTTTCTAAAGAGATCCAAGACACCTGCTAGTGGAAGGTGTCCCTGCTCATGGCAGGGGGTTGGAATGAGATGGTCTTTAAGGTCCCTTCCAACCCAAACCAGTCTGTGATTTTACAAAGACAGAGGTTAAGAATAAAAACAAATAAGAAAGAAGACAATCTGGGGAGATCTCAGAGGGGTCAGAGTGCAGGCCATGACAGCCAGGGCTGATGTGTTGTCTTCCCCCTTGCTGCACCCATGTCAGCTGCACATCCATCCCCAGCCAGCCGGTACCTGATCAGGGTCAACACTCAGAAGCTGCAAATCACAGAGGAGAAACCTCTCTCTCTGTTGTCCCGTGGCCATGACTCACTCCTGTGACTAAGTCTACAAAAAAGGGCCTTTGGGCCATATCCAAAAAGCCACAATCTTGTTGACTCCCTATGGCCTCCATTGCATAATCTGTGATCACAAAGTCAAGTACTCACATACTTTTTTAAGAGCAGGATCCTACTGTATGTGTTCCTTTGGGCAGAGAGCCTTTTCCTGTTTAAAACAATGGACATCTAAGGTATAAAATATTTTTTTTTAGTGAGAAATTGCTGGCTCCCTGCAAAGTTGGAAGTACAATATATGTTCAAAATTTGGTTTTCAATTGTAATTTACTTTCTATAGATTGTGAAAGATATTGCTCTCTGGTTATAGGACTGTAATGCAGAGCAGAGGGGTCTCTATATTCTTTTTAAATTGCATCCTGCTTAATTTTCTGGTCTTTCCCTGGATGAAAGTATTAAAATTATTATTAAAAAACTAGCCAGCTCATTTTTCTTTAAGAAGGCATTTGGTATCAATTTGCACAGCAGGAAGCGCAGCGCAGAAATTCACAATTGTCAAATGCTGCCACTAAAAGAACAGTGAAATAAATGTCTGGAGCACCAACCTTGCACCCCCCTCCCATTGTGCCACAGGGAGAATTCAACAAAAATAGTTAAATTAAAAAATTTAGACTTCCTCCCCACGCCCCCCCCCCCCCAAAAAAAAGCATGCAGCAGATAATCTAATTTTTCACACAGTAGAATCATAGAATCCCAGAGTGGTTTGGGTTAGAAGAGACCTTAAAGACCATCCAGTCCCACCCCCTGCCATAAGCAGGGACACCTTCCACTATTCCAGGTTACTCCAAGCCCCGTCCAACCTGGCCTTGGACACTTCCAGGGATGGAGAAGCTGATGGTGCTATTGCAGCATGGACTTGGAGGACATGGTTGAGTGGTGAACATGGTGGTGGTGCTGGTTGATGGGTGGACTGAATGATCTTGAAGGTCTTTTCCAGCCTTAATGATTCTGTGAGTCTATGATAACATCTCAAGATGATCTCCAGCATCCTCCAGTTCAAGTGCACACCAGGTGACCAGACTGATGTGGTGACAGGTTTCCTGCTGACTGAATCCCATCGGAGAAGCCAACCTGAGAGCAGGGGTTTGGCAGGTCCAAACACAGGGCAAGGTCATCTGCTGGCCCGGGCTGATGCAGTGTGGAACAGAGATTTAGTGAAGGGTTGTTTTAAGGGTTCTTTAAAAGGTGTTCAGGCATTGGAAGGGGCTGCCCAGGGAGGTGGTGGAGTCCCCATTCCTGGAGGTGTCCAAGGAACGACTGGATGTGGTACTCAGTGCTCTGGGCTGGGTGACAAGGTGGGCATCAGGCACAGGGTGGACTCAATGGGCTGGGAGGGTTTTTCCAACCTCAGTGATTCTTGGATTCTGTGAAAACATGATGAAGAAACTAAATGTTTAGGATCAGAAGGGTCTCTGCCAATATATGCACTATTCTCCAGTTAAATTTTGTAAGTTCACTTGCTGTTTAGCTTTAAAACATTCAGTATTATAAAAAATGCAAAATTATAACTTCAATTTCAACATATTTGTTACATGTAATTGGGGAAAAAAGTGGTAGAGTTGGAAAACTTCAACCCGTTTCAAGGGCATCACTTGAGCTGTGCTTTAGAGAACGTCCCATCCAAATCCTTCCCAAAAATGGTGCCAGAAGGACCAGGACTGCTCAGGGCTCTGGGTGCATCTGTTGGAGCAGCGCTGATGGTGCAGACCATGCTGCTGCAGGAAGTTGTGTCACCTATGAAATGTGTATGGACCCAGCTCTTCCAAACCGTAAAGCTGTAACAGCGAATCAGAAATAAATTAATATTGTTGAAATTAATGAACTGAGAAATTGAAGTTCACATCACTACACGAACAAATTTATTAATATCTGTTGTACATAAATTAATGAGAAATATCACTACAGCAAAAATTAAACAACACTAAAATTAAAGACTGTCTAGATTATGTTTCTACCAAAGAGTTAACTAGGAAAAAAAGCAGTGGTTGTTGGCATATCAGTCTTTATCTGGTAAAAAACTCTGGATATGGCTGGTCTGGGCTACTGATAGAATCACAGAATCACAGAATATGCTGAGTTGGAAAGAATTCACAAGGATCATCGAGTCCAACTCCTGGCCCTGCACAGGACCATCCCCAAGAGTCAGACCCTGTGCCTGAGGGTATCATCCAAACGCTCCTTGAGCTCTGTCAGCCTTGGTGCTGTGACCACTGCCCTGAGGAGCCTGTTCAGTGCCCAACCACCCTCTGGGGGAAGAACTTTCTCCTGATATCCAACCTAAACCTGCCCTGACACAACTTCAGGCTGTTCCCTCGGGTCCTGTCACTGTGTTTTTATGGCATTTGAGCTCCAGAGTTGGGAGGTGGTGTAGGGTTTTTGGCTTTGGTCTTGGAGAGTTCTTGGCCGCTCAGTCCTGCTTTTATCATAAAGTAGAATTGTGGAAAAGGAGGTTTTCTGCCCAGGTGCAGGTCTGGGCATGAAGTGATGGTTAGAGGGAACGGTGTTATGGTCAGGAGTGTTGTCGGGAGCCTGGAGAGCTGAGCACAGGAATCAGGGTGCCCTTCCCTCAAAATCCTGCTCAGAGCCTCCTTTCCCAAGGAGAAGCCCTTTGTTTTGCTATGAGAGGTGCGTGTCCCTCGGTCCAAGGGTGATGTGGAGGAACCTGGCTCTGCATCCTCCATTTGAGCATCGCGATGGCTTTGAACCAGCTGTGCCTTCCCCCAGTTGTGACAATAACGGCTCCTTTTTCTTCTCTTTTCTCTTTTAGCCATGTCCGGGCTTGTAGTCCCGCCAATGTAAAGTCACTTTTGTTTACCTACCGTAGCACCAAGCTGCAGAGGATGGGCTTAGGGGACAAGTTTAGTATATTAAGACATGCTGATGGAAGCAGTATCTTCACGCAGAATCAGCAACAAATCGAAATGCTACAGGAAAAAAAAAAAAACAAACAAAAAAAAAAAGAAAAAAAAAGACTTTGTTTAAAGATTTTATTTAAACTATTAAGAATCTACATGCAAACAACCTACTTCTTCATGAACAATTCCATTTTATTGACTGAATTTTTCTCATATTTTCACATTTCTCAGTCCTGGAGAATAAGGAAAAAGCGACGCCTATTTTGTATAAAGTTTCTGATTACGTCTTGGCTATGTCTAGTACTTGCTATGTGTTGGGAGAAACTTTGTGGATGCACCATTTTGATTATCATGAAACACTGATGAAAAATGCCTCCGAACATTTTTCTGTACTCATAACTAGATTCACAATGGTTGTGTATCTCTATAATGTGAAATATTTTTTTGTGGTGGAAAAAAAGGGGGCCAAGGAGGTTATGAGCCATCAAACTGGAAAAAAAAAGAATAAAAAAAAAATAAGGATGAATATATGATTAGAAAAAAAAAAAACCACACAAAAAACCGGGGCGCGGGGGCGGGCACGGGGGGGTTTATCGTTGCTTAACTTCATCTTAATGAAATGGAACTTTGTAACTTATTGTAGTTAGAAATTGTAACTTTGATATTGAATTCTCTTGCCTTCAACAAGCACACTGACAGAGAAAAAAAAAAAAGAAATTGCTACTGTCTGTTGGTTTAAAAAATGAAAAAAATATACTTCCACTGCTAGAGCTTCCTGTTAAGCAAGTGTGATCTGCAACATTTTTTCAACTTTTGCTAGCACTGTATACTATTGCATTTTAGGCTACTGTGAAGTCTATGTTTCTTGTACCAGAAAATTGTCCTTTTGACTTCTAGATCCTTCTTCCCTAATGTGTTTTGTATGTGGTTATAAAATTGTAGACTTTTGTGATTTTGCCAAAGTTGTAGCTAAATATTTATACACTTGTCTTGAATTTTTTTCAGATCCACTTAAATATTTAGAAAACAAAAAGCAGATTTTATTCCTTATGGAGGCTATAAGGAATAAAATAGTCTTACCCATTGCAACACTTTCTTTCACATAAACACTTGCAGTCACTAAGGGAATTTATTTTGTAACATATCAACTATAAATATTGTATTTATCTTTGAAATTTTGTATATTGCTTTTCATAATTTTTTTTTTTTATGTTCCTGTATGTATTGGTTTTTGTCCTGGCCTGGTATCATGATGCTGAAAAAAGCATTAAGCCAAGAACCATTGCCTTCATGTTTTTCTTTTAAATAAATGAGTGTCCGTGCATTTCATTTGTACTTCATAAAGTTGCTATTGTTTAGCCTTTCCATCCTTTATTTCTTTATTATTTTTTTGAGGAAAAGTCAAATTCATTGTTTATTTTTATATTATTTTTAAGTTATCAGAACAAATAATTTTGAAAAAAAAGTCGTTCGTTGTATAGTCAAATCAAAATTGTGCCACATGGCTGTAATGAATACTAGTAGAATATGTGCATGTGATACAGCCACAGAAAAGATGAATCTATTTTGTGGTTGCATTTTTTATTTCCTATTTCTGTTTGTTTGTTTGTTTTTATTTTATTTTTTATTTTTTTTTTTTTTTAAAGATTGTAAAAAGTCATTTTTAGCTGCCACCCATGACTTTGCCACATAGCTGAACTGTGTTTACTGGAAAAATTCAGAGGCCTAAAGTTTAAAAATAAATTCACTTCTGATGTTTTAATTAAAATGTTTGCCACATGAACTTCTCTGATGCCTTAAAAGTGAACTTCTTTGAAGAACTTTTGTGCTGTTTTATCACAGGCTTACACCACAATTGTTAATCACGACTTCATTTGGATGATTTCTGGTGTAAAAAATAAGAGGAAAAAAAAAAGCACAATCCCGGTGTACAATTCTCCCACTCCTTTCTGTGTCGATTTTCTGCTGCACTCTGCATTCTCCCAAACCCTGCACTGCTCCAACACGGGAAATCAGGATCACACCGAATTTTTAATGTCTGGGAGTTGTTTATTTAGGTTTCTCGGGGTGTTTTTTTTTAGGGAACCTTTTGTAAATGACCCATAGCTGACTGTATTTTTTAAACTGGAATGACCTCCGTTATATTCCGTGGCTCTTAGTGCCAAACCCAGCAAGAAAAACGTGGAGCTGTTTTTATTTTTCCTTTGCACTAACTGGTTTGCCAGCACAGCACTGCAAAACACATTGCAAACTGCAGCAGAATTCACGTTTTAACCAAAAAGGAGGGATCACTTTTTAAAATTATTTTTATTATTATTTTGAATTTTTTTTTTCTTTCTGGGCAAAAAAATGCACATTTTAGTAAAGCTTTTATTAAAGGGTTTAGAAGAACGATACAGCTCTGTGAGCATGGCCAAGGTCTGGCTAAGTGGGAAAGCCTGAGAAGTCACTTTGGAACTGAATTGCCTCCGTTATATTTTGTCTAAGTAAGGTTTTGCTCTAAAAAAAAAAAAACAACAAAAGAGGTCACGTGTACATGTTAAGAAAGTCTGCAAGTTCCTTCATAAATGCAATCTGTTTGTGTTTTAGATTAATTAGTCAATGCACTCATTGCTTCATTGTCTCCAGACGAAAAGCTTCACTAAATGGTAGATTTTACTGTTAAAGACCCTACAATAAGATTGTTT
>NW_026138098.1:6165000-6202500 GCF_025592945.1 Manacus candei | reverse complement strand
TCCATGTTATAGGGATGACACATTTTGAGTCAAAGATAGGAAAATAAAGATTTTTTTTTTCCTTCTGTGGTGAAATTTTCTGTTCTTAGTGGAAGCTGGCATAAATAATTCTGGTTTGTGTGAACTTTGCACTCCAACAGTAAGTTCAAATACAAGGGACAGCAGAAAGAGCAGGTTTGGATGCTAAAATAACCATTTCAGCAGTCACAACTGGATCTCCTCCAGGCCAAATTTACATTGCTTACTGTCATTGCTTCCAGTTTCCTCTTTTTCTTAATAAAACAATATCTTGTCCTACGTTATTCCTCTGTCATAGGATCACAGACTGGTTTGGGTTGGAAGGGACCTTAAAGACCATCCAGCCGCACCCCCTGCCATGGGCAAGGACACCTTCCATTAGGTCAGGTTGCTCCAAGCCCCATCCAGCCTGCCCTTGGACACTTCCAGGGGCTGAGGTTGGTATTTCACCCATCGGTTTGGGTCAGTGCAGAGGGTGCCATGAGAATAAAGCCAAGGAAACTGATAACTTAGATAAATAATTCAGATTAAATGCAAAACAGGCTTAGGCAGAAGATATTTCTGAGATCATTTTGAAGTGGTTCAGATGAGTGAGGTGGCAGGATCCAGCTCAGCACCAGGCATCAGACTTTGCTGCAGTGATAAACGTGATGACAGCGATTTCAGCAACAGCAGAAAGCTGGGTTGGTTTTTTTTTCATTTCAATGTATTCAGCTGGTTCAGGTCAATGACTAATTCACTCAGAACTGAAAACATGATTGGGAGTTGGAAGAGCAGAAAATGTGTTTTCCTCTCCCTATCTATGAATAAAAAATAGATTTGAAAGGATAAGATCTGCTGGGTTTTAGTATCTTGAAGGACGTGATGATCAGAAACCACCTATTAATTTTTTTATTATAGATAATAGTATCTCCTTTGCATATTAACTTTACTAATGAAATTTATTAATAAAATGTAATATTCGGGTACAGAATTTCATATCCAACACTATTTTGGTAGGTCTGCTTAGCTGGTGGAATTAATGCTGTTCTCACCACCGTGGTACTGAACTCTCATTTCCATCCAAAAAGAACTTGACAACTCATATAATAAAAAAGAAACGCAACATTCAGCATTTTCAGCCTTGCAAAGATATAGAACACATAATCAGATTACAAAATATAATTGCATACATGAATGTAAATAGATTAAATAATAGAGGGAGCTCCCTGATTAGCCAAAGGAAGTGCAAATTCAGTAAAACTCTTAGATTTGAACAATACTAGTGAAAATTTGTTGATAATGGGAATAATCTCCCTTTAGGAGAAAGAGATGATCTTCTCATGGAAAAATTAATAAAAGATAGATCAGACAGTACGTTTTCCCTTATTTTTACTGAAAATCATATTTGAACACCATCCTGAAAGGGGGTTTAGATTGAATTTTCTTTAAATTTTTAGGAAAACAGACTAGTAGTTTTCTCAAGAAAAAAAATTTTGTCCTTCCAGTGAAGTTTTGGGTTCCATTTTTCTCCTTTTTTTTTTTTCTTCCCTTTTTTTCCCTTGGCATCCCCCTGAAGTGGGTGTTTGAGGCAGGAGTGGTGAGTGGCTGGATGCTGGGGGAGCAATGGGAGGAGGAGGCAGCTTCAAATCTTTATTCCCAAAATAAAGTTATCCTATGAGCCTCAACCTTTGACTTTTCCTCAGCTTTCACAGAAATCCACCCTTTTTCCTTTACTTGACCCACATCTTCCTTAATTGGGATTTAGCAATTACACTCCTTATGCTACTGATTAAAACCACCTCGTGTTTGTTGGCTTTCCCAGCAGAACCCTCCTGTCTCTGGCTCTGTTGTTTGATCTGGCACTGAATATGGAAACACTAAAATTTGGGATCAATACAGTAATTTCCAGCAGCCCTTCTGAGGAGGAACCTGGGCTCTTCCAAAGCTGCTGTAGGGAAAAGTACTGATGGACAACTTTGTCCTGCAATGGGGTTATTGTCCTCTTTGGGCCATACTTTTGCAGTGCTCGGTGATGTAAGGGAGATGCAATATCATGGAATCATGGAATGATTTGGGTTGGAAGGGACCTTAAAGATCATCCAACCCCTTGCCACAGAAAGGGGCACCTTCCACTAGATCAGGGTGCTCCAAGACCCAGCACACACATGTGCAGTCATGTGTGTGCTGCAACCTGCAACAACTTATCTAACACTGATTTTTTTATTTTTCTATTTTTTTTTCACTTAAATATTTTAATTCTTTTTTAAAAAAATCCAACTTTTTCTAGGTTGTATTGCAATGCAACAGATCATGGCTGCTCGGTGCCACGGCCAGGATGGTTCAGTTTTGTCCCATGATGGTGCAGCTCGAACATCACACCGGCTGATCTCCCAAAATTCTATTTTTTAGGCTGCACTTTGCTGCCTCACTAAAGATAAGCTGCATCTACATCAGCCTGGCTGTTATTTTCAGCAAGAGGCTGAGACTGAGCTCTCTTCCAGCTGATCGCAGGAGCATCTGGAGTGTCGTGTTGCCCAAGGGTGGCAGATGATGTTTGATGTTTGATGTTTTCAACAAGGCAAATCCGCTCACCTTTCACCATCCCCTGCCCACAGTCACTCAGCAACTCATCCCAGGCCCCCCGTGGTGTGGGATAACCCAGCCCAGCCTGGGCTCAGTTGCTTGGAATACATGATGTGGATCATGGGAAGCTGCCTTGGATCCTGCCCCAGTGAGGTACAGGCACAGCAATTAGTAAAATCAAGGTGTATTTCCTACATCATGCAGCTGGGGGGCATTTTGCAACTCATTTTGCAGGAGAAAAAACTTGTTATTTAATTGCCTTTGCTGCTACTGCTGGATCAGATTCAAAATGAGTGGGAATACCAGGTCCTGCCAGATATATTCAATCATATTACTGCTTTTTTTCCCTGAATGGATTTGACGTGCCAGTAAAGCAGTGAAGCAGTTAAACACGGACATGTGAATGCCAGCAATGCTCTGATTTCAGAGTTAACTCCCCACCAAGATGAATGAGGAAACCAACATCTCCCTCGATGTCTCTCCTTGTCCCTGTGGCGAGTTTAAGGGGAAGATAATTCATGATGTTTTGGCCAAATGCTGGAAGTAGGATATTTCCTATTCATGCTGGTAAACCAAGAATAACATCTTGTGCAGCACCAAAATAAATAAATAATAATAAAAAAAGACTGCTAGAATTCAGAGTTATAGGTAAGGTGAGGCCAGAGTTGGTGGGGACAGTGGAGACGGGGCACAGTTGTGGCATCACACCATCCCTGTCACCACTGGAGGGGAGGAGGCACTTCCCACCACTGCATCCTCATGCCCAAGTGAAACTGGGTGGAGAAGGGGAAAAGAGATCTGTCTAAATGAGTCCAATACTGATTATTAAGTTCCTAAGAGGCAATCTAATTTAGCTATATAAAATCATGAAAGGGAAAGAATTAATTGATACTAATGAGTTATACGAGATAGCATCATAATTAATTCCTAAATAGAAAGAGGACATAGGCTGGAGTGAGGGGGGGGAATCAGACTGGCCTATATATTGTAATAGATTACAGAGGCTACTTGACATGAGAAACAAACTGCCAAAGTCATAGTGGGACAGAATTAGAAAATCTTTTCCAATGCAAAGAAAAGTCTTTTCAGCAAACACTGAAAGCTGGGAAACTCATGGACCATTTTGGCATATGCTTCCTGGTCCCCCATAGCACTGTCACCAGTGATGCCCTGGCCCAGCCTATCCATCAGGAAGCACAAACACAACCCTTTGTGTTGAACTTTGGTGGTTCCTGAGGCAATTGCACAGATTTGATTTTATTTTTCCCCACCCTAAATAATGTTGGGTAAATCAGTGAATAATCCCATGGCAACCTCATGGAGCATTCCTAGCTCTGATTTTGCTGCAGCAACTTGGACAAAGAGTTTGGATGTGATACTCAGAGTCAAGTTGCTTTTTTCTACTCCTTTTTGAACCTACTCACTCCTTTGGGACATAAATCACAGGTGACCACTCATATGGTGCAGGACAGAAAGTTCTGATGAGTCACAGAAACATAAAATTATATAAGGAGAGAGCATTTTTTCTGTAAATCCCATAAAACCATCATCACATGTTGACTCTATGTTCACAAACACAAATCAGAGACCTCTGCAGTCTTTCTCCTGAGAACAAGCATTAAAGGTTTTGCTTGGTTTTTGTTTTCCATTGTGGATTTGGTTTTGAAACAAATTCAGTTGGCAGAAATTAAATTTCAGTTACATTACTGCATGGCAGAACCAAAAATATGCACATTTATCAATGCTGGTCACTTTTTTAGAAGAGAAAACAGGGAAAACTATTTTTAATTTCATAGTTGTGTTCACTGGGAGAAGAAAATTGCAAGAGAGTTAGAGAGGGGCTTTGGACAAGTGTATGGAGTGATAGAATGCTTGCCTGAAATTTTCCCCCAGTATAAATAAATTAAATATTAAATGAAAATAATATTTCAATTTTAAATTGTCTTGTTTTGGGTTTGTCTCCCACTTTAGTGCTCCCACTGGTATTTCTTCCTCATCCAAACACATTCACAGTGGTGAATGTACCAAACAGGCCACGATGGTTCTAAAAATGACACCTCAAATTTGGTGCACAACCAAGGCAGTACCTTAAAAATTATTTGAACGAGAGAAATATTTGAAGAATACTGAGGAAGATGAAGAAAGTCATGGAAAAAAGGATGGGGATGAAGCAAATCATGAAAATGAAAAAAATGATGAAGAGAATGATGATACAGGGGATGAACATGAAGAAAATGATGAAAAAAAGGATGAAAAAATGATGAAGAGTGATGAAATAAATGAGGAAGATGCAGAAAATGACAAAAAAATGATGAAAATTAAGGAAGTGAAGGCAATGATGAAGCAAATAATGAAAAAGTGATGCAAAAATATGAAGATGAATAAAATGATAAAAAAATTATGAAAAAAATCATGAAGATGAAGAAAACTATGAAATAAATGACGAGGATGAAAAGGAAGAAAAGATGAGGAGGAAGAAAAGCTTTCCCATTTCCCAAGCAGAGCCAACCCACCAGGATACCACTCGCAGGTGGAAAAGCCGCTCGGACGCAGGCACAGAATGAGTTGCTGATAAATCTAATCCTGAAGGATTGGAAATGAGGTAAAAGAAATTCTGATGAAAATTATGTACATGTACTTTGACAAGCTCATAAACACTGCAGCCATGATAAGTTTTCTTATTTTTTTTTTTAAGACCCGCCACAACTGTATAAGCCCAAACTCTAATTTTTACAGCCCTGGGTTTGGAGATCTGTCATTGGGAGATATAATGGAAAGAATAATTGCTTGGTGGCTGCACAAACAGGAGATGTGTTGTCAGGCTGCAGTTTGGAGGCTACATCTGGCTTCGGAAATGATTGATGCTGTCTCTGTGTGTGATTCAGGAAACCATTTTTTCTTCTTTCTTTTTTTTTTTCCCCCCGCTAACACAAGGGCCACGCTGAACCTTCAATTAAATCAGTGTTAAAGAAAACTTTTTATTTATTCCTTCTGCATCCTCGTGGCCGAGGGGAGCACGTGATTCCAATCTGAAATTAAAAAGTCATGTCTGAATAACACAACAGCATTCTCATTTCCTAATACTCTGCTTTTTACTACTTTGCATTCAACTGTGAAAAGTCTTTTAAAACTCTGAACAGCAGTAAAACTTGAATGAATTTTTGACCCATTATTGCATAGCGGGTGCGCTTTCCAAGTTGGAGAGACTGCCAAGTTCTCCCCACCTAATATTTCCACTTTAATTGTGCCACTTGAGAAATTTACGTGCCTCAAAATATGGCATGAATCTTACGCTTATTGCAGTATCATTAGCAGCAACATTTAAGCAACATCTGTGTGCTATAGAACTAATTGAAGTAGCAGAAGTGGCAGCTGTAAATCCACAGGAAGATGGCAGTTTGCACCCAGCACTGCTGAGTTAGCGGGTAACTGTCAGCCTGTTCCTGCAATCTGCTCTCGAGGACTATGGAACAGGCACACAATGTCCAAAAAAATACAGCGAGGAGGCTAATGATCCTATTAACCACTTTGCTGCACCAATTTGGCTGTTTTTCCAGTTTCCTTGTTGAATTTCATTATATATTTCACCGTTCCAGTAAAAAAGTCCGGTACGAGGCGTGTTCGCTTTTAAGGCGCTGACTTAAGGCAGGGAAGCTCCTTCTCAGTCGAATTAACACACAAACCACTTTTTTTCCCTCTAAAATTCCATACATTTCTCCGTCTATTTCTCCGCCCTCTCCATTGTTTAATTTTTCCTCATCTCACACGCCTGGGTGAAAAAGAACTTTTCCCAACTGTTAATGCTGGTATTTAAAGCAATGACATTTTCCTCCCCGGGATGTAACATTTCCAATAATCAATAAAGCCGGGGGGAGAGGAGGGGAGGATGAAGTCTTTTTTAGGAGCGAGGGTTGAAGCACATCTTCATCGGAGCCGGGGCTGCTGTGCGTGGCCGGCAGCTCATCAGCCCGGGCACTGATTGCACTAATTGGTGATTACAGAGGGAGGAAGGTGTTTAAAGTAGCATGTCCTGGTATTACCGACTAATCCAGGCACAGGGTTCAGAGCAGCTCGGAGCATCACCGCTCTTTCCATCTTCATTTGCTTCTTGGGTGGGGAAGAGCAGGTTTAGAAACCCGACAATCCTCAAGTTAACACGGGGGATGGAATTAAACGTGGAATAGAAATGGTTTGGTGTGAAGGCAGCGGGGTTTTTGGAAATCCCTCATGGCACATCCCCCCACCGCCACCAGCCTCCATCCCTGTCCATGGCACAACCCTGGGGAGCCAGGCAGAGGCCGTGGGAGCCCCCTGGCCATGATCTGTTTGCCAACAGCCCAAGTTCATTAGAAGCCCGGCACGTCCGCGGGGCCTCCATGTGACAGCCCGGGAGCCGCCGGTATTTGTTGTCTTAATGCACAAGTACTCGGGGACTGAACTGATAAGGAAAAAACTGTTGGGAATCTGCTGAACTACACGCTCAGGGTGGCGCGGGCCCGGGCGATATTGAAAATCAATAGTCACGTGGTGGTTTAAAGGTTAGAGGTCTCCTGAATTAACTTTCTAGTACTAAATTACCAGATTTAGTTATTTATTTATTTACCTATCTCGGTCTGCTTATTTATTTATTTTCCCCGTTTTGCAATGATCGGGTGTGGGGTGGGGGGAGGATGCACTGGCTTCAAAGGGTCACAGCTTGCACCCAACTCAGAGTGAGGAAACAGCAAAACCTTTTAATACTTGGTGTGAGGATTTAAACGTGAAGGTTTCACTCATGAGCAAATTCAGATGGGATCAGAAGGCACAGAGCAGTGTCCAAAATGACAATGGAGCCATAAGCATTAGTAATAACTTCAAAATTAAAATACTACTTCATTCTTTTAAGTCACATCTGAACAGTGCCTGCACTTGTGCAACATCTAATATTTAAATTAATGCATGTTTTATTATTAACAATGTTTAGAAAATGTAAAGCAAAGCTATTATTTGCAATATTTATTCATTAGGAATGAACAAATAATCCTGTCACAAATAAATTGAATGTTTAGAGTCAAAGCCTGTGAAGACTTATACATTGTTTTTCACCCATGAACACAGTGCTCCCAAGGGCTGCTCCAGTGTGTAGCCATTCGCATGTGGAAGCACATTCACAACTGGTCTTTAGCTCCTCTGCTTGCAGGTACTGCAAAACCCACATTATTTTTTATTTCACTGAATAGATTTGTTATTTAATTTATTCCAATGTTTCCCTTCCTCTTGTTTTCATTCCCTTAGGTAAACTGGCAGCTGGAATTTCAATATCATAGAATCATGGAATTATAGAATATCCTGAGTTGGAAAGGATCCACAAGGATCATCGAAGTCCAACTCCTCAAATATTAAAATATGGAATATTTGCAGCCTGGGTTAGTCTTCCCCAGAAGGACTAACAGGGGCCTGGGTCCCAGCAGCCCACGGGAGACGGGACTGTGTCTGTGGAGCTTTGGGGTTGGCAAACACCCTGTGGGACAACACTGTAGGTTGACCATAAACCACCCTGGTATGAATCAGAATCCCGGAATGGTTTGGATTGGAAAGGACCTGAAAGCCCATCCAGCCCCACCCCCTGCCATGAACAGGGACACCTTCCACTATCCCAGGTTGCTCCCAGCCCTGTCCAACCTGGCCTGGAACTCTGCAGCTCTTCTGGGGTGACTGGCAGCAGTGTCAGGGCTCCCCACGATGCCTCACATCCACCTTTCCATGAGAACATCCCAGTGGGCAGGGGTTTAGTCCCCTTTGTGCCATCTGACTCCCCTGGTGACTGCGGTGAAAGATCTGAAGCGGCCACTGAGGCTTTGAAGCAGACGATGTGGCAGGAAAAAACACTTCCAGGAATTTTAGACACGGATAAAGCTTTTTCTTTCTGGGTCACAGACACTTCTCCAAAGCCCTTTTTTCTATAAATACTTGGCTGTTTTAAGATTTATTGAATGCTGCAGCTTAAGTCTAATTTTCTCTTATCACAGTGTGTCTGTATCTGCGTGCACTGTCCCGGCTGAGAAGGGACACCCAGGCACTATCACCTGCAGGGCTCCAGAACTGGGCCAGGGGCATGGACTGCAAGAATAAAGTCCAAAATAGGGGGAAAAGATCCAAGATGACTGCTTAGGAGTCACCGATGGTCTAAATGAAGCTCTGCTAAAAACCTTCCAAATCACACGTTGTAATAGTTGCCAGACAAATGTCAAATCTCTTATTTCAAAATTAAATTGTTTTTAAAGTTTAATTTTATAATTTATATTATTATTATATATAATTATACACAATAAATTACATTATATAATGATTACCTAACATTATATTATACTTCCACATAATATAGAATAAATATTGTAAATTAAAATTTTAAATTAAAATTAATTTTAAAATTAAAATTAAACATAACCTCAGCATTGGCATTTCAGCTCTGGCATTTCCAGACTCTTGCTTATCAGTGTCAGACCCATCCCTGCCATGCACACTTCCAATTTCTCTGTATTTCCAGGTGCCTTCTACCTTCCACTGACACACGGAGGCTGTGAATATACACTCCCAAAAACTCAAAGCACACATTGCATTTTGACAAATAATCACACAGAAGGATGAAGACCAGAGTGTAATTAATAAAATAAAAGCCTGCTGCTAAGGGTTAGCTTGGATGGTGTTTCAGGCAATACTGAAGCCCTGCACAATTTTACCCACATGAAGAGCCCTTGTCACATAATATGGGATTCATGTATCCACAAATTCACACCTAAATGGAATTATAGCAGGATATAAACCAGGAAAATCTTCCTCTGCTCATCTGAGATCTCTGCTACCATAACATTTTGATTAGACAGTAGATAAGCTTGTGGTTGCCCCAGCCCTGGAAGTGTTCAAGTCCAGGCTGGATGGGGCTTGGGATAGTGGACGGTATCCATGCCCATGGCATGAGGTGGAACAAGATGAGCTCTAAGGTCCCTTCCAACTCAAACCATTCCATAATTCTATGTCATATTACAGATAGAAGTTTCCAGTGGAGTTTTTCCTCAGTTGCTGTATTTATACAAACCTATGGATTACTGCCACGTTACCTGGGAATGGGAGGAATTGTCGCTGTTATTGGTGATATTTTTGTGCAAAAAGGGGCTAGAATTTTAAAAACATCACTTGAAAGTGTAGCATGAACTACCAATTCCTGATTTGCACATACACAATACAACCCTACAGAAATGTTAGGATTTATTTTTTATAACTGTCATTCTTAACTATCACACAAATCCCCTAATGTTTATTTCTACTAGCAATCTTATTAATTCCCATACTACTTCTGGACCATGCTTGCATTACAGAAATAATTTTAATTGAACATTTATTAAAATAAATGCTTTGTCAGGATATACCCACTCCATCTGGCTGCACTGGACAGGCATTATTTCCTGGATGTGTCTGCTTTATAAAACGTCTTCTCCCACAGCTCTCGCTGACTACCAGAGCTGATGATTAGATTGGGGTGGGTTTTGCTCAGCAGTGTTTTCTGCCACAGCCCTGTCTTGTGGACATTAACTCACATCCATGCTCTCCACAGGACTCTTCCTCATCTGCTGCACAGAACAGGGTTTATTTGGGATCAACATCCACAGCCCACCAGTCTGACAAAAGGCAGAGATCTGCTATAAATAACATGCCCTGCCAGGCTGGATGGGCTGTACATTTTTTTTTTTTTTTGTGGTGTATGTGCAAGCTCAGTTGCAGAGATAAGGTTTTTGATAAGAAATAAAATATGAATTGGGTTCCCAGCGCTAAATTTCCACCCTTGAAAAAAAATGAAGCCAAGTTTTCCCCTCCCTCCCCACCACAGTCACCTGCTGGCAAACAGATCCCGGGCACTAAAAAGCCCTTTTTTTAGCTCACTTAGCAGCCAACCATTATTTTTATTGCTGGCACCACAAACAAACAGCAAACAAACAGGAGACAGGGCGAATTCGCAGAAGGGCAGCATTGTGCAGTTAATCCTCCATTCACCGGCGTATCAAAGCACTTTTGTGCTACTTTTGCTGTGCTTCATCTTCATGAAAGCCCCGATTTTTACAGCATATCTCCTTCGACCCAAACCCGGAGCGCTCAGGCCTCCTTTAGCCAGAGCATGGGAGACTTAAAGCTGTTACACCCCACAAATAAGGGAAGTGGTGTTTACCAAAACTTCAGAAAGCAGCTAAATATGCATTAAAGTGGTTGGCTTTAATTTATTTCTCATCCAAAGCCTACATGGTTTCTGTAAGAGAAATTGCAAATGCTGCATCATCCATAAATTTGAAATTTGTTTTCCGTGCTCTAGTCATTTTCCCCTCTTTATTTGGCAGTCTTGAGCACCTTCTTCATTAGTATTTTTTGCGGAGGTTCTTATGCTTTTAGCATTTTTGCTCTGTGTAAAAGTGCCTCGAGACAATCAGGATTTCTCTGTGGACTTGTGCCTAAAAATGGTTGTGCCCACCTTGAGTCCTGGATTTACTTCTGGGCCCCTCATGTCAAGAAGGACATTGAGGAATTAGAGCTTGTCCAGAGAAGGGAACAGAGCTGGGGAAGGGTCTGGAGAACAAGGAGTGGCTGAGGGAGCTGGGGGGGCTCAGCCTGGAGAAAAGGAGGCTCAGGGGGGACCTCCTCACTCTGCAAGTCCCTGACAGGAGGGGGGAGCCGGGGGGGTGTTGGACTCTGCTGCCAGGGAACAAGGGACAGGACAAAAGGAAATGGTCTCAAGTTGTGCCAGGTGAGGTTCAGGCTGGACATCAGGAGGAATTTCTTCCAGAACAGGGTGTACAGGCATTGGAAGGGGCTGCCCAGGGAGGTGGTGGAGTCCCCATCCCTGGAGGTGTCCAAGGAATGACTGGACGTGGCACTCAGTGCTCTGGGATGGGTGACAAGGTGGGGATCAGGCAGAGTTTGGACTCCATGGGCTGGGAGGGCTTTTCCAACCTCAGTGACCCTGTGATTCTGTGCAAGGTAGATGGATTGCCCAATATTTCATATTTCCAGCAGTGCTGGGACTGGTGGACATTGGACAAGATGGGGACTTCCCTGTTCCTGAGAATGCCATGGGAATATGATATCTCAACAACTTCCAGAGGTCTTTCACATCAAGAACTAAAGTGCTTGTGGCCTTCATTCCAATATTCAAAGCTGATCCACTGCAGGGAATTGAGCCACCAGATTCTATGAACTAGGAAGCAAGATCAAAGCGTAACCTTTGAGCAGTCTGACACTCCAGGTTCCCAGATAGTCTACTAGCTGCTCCCTGAGTGTGTTGGTTATACATCATTTTTCAGAGCATTAGAGATGCGATATTCCTATGAAGAATTTAATTTGAAAATGATGGAATAATCTTAATTTAACAGGATGTCTTCATTCCTGGATGGCACATGGTGTCGAATCAACAGTCGATGTATTTGGTTTATTGGCTTCTGTTGTCAGGCACGGAAGGGAAGGCTGTGACTCCCAGACACTCAGTACACACTGTATTTTTCCTTCTTCTAAAAGCTTTTCTGCAAAATATTGTTAAAGTCACTCCCTGTCAAAGGAGGTGATGAATTCACTATGAAAATTTGGCAGTAACTATTCTTCTGACTGTGACAGTAATAATAAAGCTGATTTTTTCTTAAATAGGTGTAGATAAACATGAATTTATACATTTTCCTTAATAACTGGTTGATATATTTGTTGGCTATCAAGCTACGAAATGATTTCTGAGGGAAGATGCCCAGGCTGAGATCGAGATGTGAATGGTTTTTGAGCTCAAGGACATTGAGACCAGTGATTGGGGCTCAGGGACCATTGCTGGTTTGAGTTCCCAAAGTGTGTAAGATCCATGTTCTACATGGTTAAACAAGGGGATCCATAGCTTGACCCCAACCACGTCCAACCATCCCTCCCATCTCTGCAGGGCTACACCAGCTGGATGGGCCCTGGGACCCTTTGAGTGGTACCACCATGGTGTACAAAGGTCCTACCTTGAATTTTGCTGCCCTGCTTATCAGTGGCAGCAGTTTGGTGGAGATAGGAGCTCTAAGGCACAGGCAGTTTATCCACTGCCACATGTTTTGGCTCCAGCACCAAAGGCCGAAGCCAAAAACCAGCTTGGTGATAGCTGCACAGTTTACAACAAACTAAAAGGGTTTTATGGTTGATGACAGGATAAAAAAGTAAAGTTGGGTAAAAATTATACACAGTTTCAGTCCGTGTGTTGGCAAACACCTCAAATCACAAACTCTGCTGGCTTATTTTATGAACAGAAAAGGCCTCCTGCTTAAAAGGTTAGACAGAAATTTAAAAGGCAACTTGCAATGAAAGTCAAGTTGAGAAAAAGAGAAAAAGAATCTGAGAGACATCCCTGAGGAGAGGAGAGAGCACAGCAACGTGGCCATCAGGTACTCATGTGTCAAGAACAGATGATCTGCCCATCACAATTAAAGAGAGAGACTTAAAAAAACCCTCAAGGAACCAGGAGGTGCCAGGAAAACTTCAGTAGAGCAGTAGCTGCTCACTCAGAGAATGGGAAACGAGGAGGAGAGGAGTCAGTGCCAGGCAGTTCAGAGCAAGGACAGCCACCCTGAGCTGACACAACTTCACGGGCCCTGTGATTAATCACAGACACACAAAGCACTGGCTGCGACCAGGAGCCATCCTCCTAATGCATGTCACAAACTTCATAATTCCTCTTGGAACGAGACAACAGCAAGTTAAATTCCTGGATCACTGTCACTGTGTCACTTATAGAAGAAGTTGCACCGGGGAACAGTTGGCTATTGGAGTAATTTGAATGGAAATGTCAGTTTTCACAACCTGTGATTTGAGGTGAGTGCCCTGCTATTATACAGCAGCTCTGTCAGGCAGCCGGGGCTGAGTGCTCACTGCCACCTCCCCTCACATCCTCGGCCCTGCTCCCATCCCAGCCTCCTCCTGCAACCCAGCACTGCCAAAAAATTAACACTTCCTTCTCTGCAACACCCTTCGTGATCCCAGCAAAGAACAGCTCACATGGATGAACATTCAGCGTGTCTTCCCACATTCTGGCCTGATTTTATTTCTGACTTTTCATTCTGACAAAGGTCTGTGCTTCAAAACCATCCTGAAAGAGTGAGCTGCTCCTGAATAAATCGATTAATCGAGACTCGCACTGACCTCTGGGCAGGTTTTGTCTGAGTAAGGACTTCAGATTACAGTCAATATGTCTTACTGCTAAATACTTGCAGAAGTCACTACATGAGGTTGTACACATCTTACACACCTCTGTGACAGGTTCAGTCGATTCCCTGAGCCATGTGGGGAAAAGAATACTCGTGCAGAAGTACCTGCCCTTCAGTACCACCTTTATGTATGTTATATACATATTTACTCAGATGTTGTAGTGTTTGAAAGGCAACACAACCACTGCACAACTTGGGCACTGCTTTGTCTTGACTGATTCAGAAGAAAGAGGAGTTAAATCAGCATAGCTAGCAAGGAGGAGCTCTCAAAAGTTTGACTAAAATCAGTTAAACATCAGTTTATAAGGATTTACATGAATCCAAACACAGTATTCCCGCAATAATGAAACTGCAGCCTTTGTGAAACCAGCACAAATGCACAGAATCATAGAATCACAGAATGGTTTGGGTTGGAAGGACCTTAAAGCCCATCCAGTCCCACCCCCTGCCATGGGCAGGGACACCTTCCACTAGCCCAGGTTGCTCCAAGCCCCGTCCAGCCTGGCCTTGAACACTTCCAGGGATCCAAGGGCAGTCACAACTTCTCTGGGCAACCTGTGCCAGGGCCCCACCACCCTCACAGGGAAGAATTCCTTCCCCATATCCCATCTAACCCTGCCCTGTGGCAGTGGGTAGCTTTGTTCTGTCACTCTGGGCCTTTGTCCAAAGTCTCTCTCCAATTGCAGACCTGACCTGAAACTGATAGAAAATAAAAGCAGGAAACACTTGCTATGAGAAATCCAGCTTGTAGAAGGATGGAAAGAAAAAGGGGACGTGAGAGCTGAAGGGCATCACTGCCACCTCTTTTCCAGCCAGCCTTGCAGTAAAATCAGCACTCATCCAGCCTGCACAGGGAAGGATTGCACAGGCAGATCCCACACAGGTAACACCGTCCTACATCTGCAATTTTTAAAAGAGGAGAAATAATTGACCTGAGAGATCTTCTCTTGCCTGAGTTCCAGGAGCTGTGCTTGGCTGAGCGCTGCTACTGGGAAGCAGCAGTGGGGTGAGTGCCTTCTGTGGGTTTCTCCTGGGTGGCTGGATGAGCAGGATGCTCTATTTTACAAAAAATAAACAGTCTCCTTGTTCAGAGATTTGACAGGAGGATATTTGGACTTTGCTATCCTCCATACGCAGGGGACGATAAAGAGACTATTTTGCTGTTTATACATTGCC
This sequence comes from Manacus candei, assembly GCF_025592945.1. NCBI lineage: Eukaryota > Metazoa > Chordata > Aves > Passeriformes > Pipridae > Manacus > Manacus candei. Next base: position 6,187,498 of record NW_026138098.1, on the reverse strand, counting down.
CACGGTGAACATTGGGGTATCTGCAGGCAAAGTGAAGCACAATTACCACTGTTATTTTTACTTTGAAAGGAGTGGTTTCCTGAGTCAGTAAATCTAGGGTTTTTTTTTTCTTTCATGCCAAACACAAATACGGTGGGAGAAATCCACTTCTATAAAACACGAAACGAAAGAAATGGAAAACAAGCCAAATTTAGATTTTTTTGCCTGCAGGACAATTGACAAACCAAGACGCTTTTCTGGCTTCAAAACAGCTCCTTAGATCACAGGTGGTTGGATTTTAAAGGGTAAAAAGCAAAGCTGTCTCTTTTCACTGTCTCCTTCACAGTCATCCCTGTTCCATCACAGCCACCCAGCTTTTATGTGCGCCCGGGCAGAGGAGCCTGGATCCTGTTGCAACACTCTGTTGGACTATAAACCAATGATATTTGCTTTACCTGTGCACTATCTTCCATGGAACAAAACAACATTTACATCTGGGATCAATTTGCTTGAAATTAAAGTGCAGCTGCTATATCTCTTCTGCATCAAAAGTGTGGTGTTAAGGCTATAACATACAGACAGTTACACATTACTCGGCATTGTAATATTTAGATTTGTGTCATTTTCCATCTGAGGTAAAAAGCATCTTTAAATAAATGAGTGATCTTAGACTACATATTTTATGGGCTGTGTACTCGGCGAGATATATCTACATTTGCAATGTGCATGTTCTCAGCTCCAATTGCCAACAACGTGTTTAGGCCTTGAATTTTAATGCTTAAACAAAAGTGTGGTGTCGGAATAATTGGGATTGTGTGCTCAGAAAAGTTGTACTGTGCTTGTACAAGAGGTTTGGATGAGTTTTGGGCTGTTCTCAGGTAAAATATGAGCTTTTCCACCTGGTTACTGCAGATCCTTCCCTCTCCTTAGAAGGCTTTGGGGGGATCTAATTGCAGCCGTCCAGTACATGAACAGAGTCTGCAAGAAAGTTGGAGAGAGACAATTTACAAGGGCCTGGACAAGGGGGAATGACTTCCCACTGACAGAGAGTAGGGTTAGATGGGATATTGGGAAGAAAACTGGGAACTGGGACCTCAAAGACCATCTTGTTCCATCCCCTGCCATGGGCAGGGACATCTTCCACTAGACCAGGTTGCTCCAAGCCCCATCCAACCTGGCCTTGGCCACTTCCAGGGATCCAAGGGCAGCCACAGCTTCTCTGGGCAACCTGTGGCAGGGTCTCACCACCCCCACAGGGAAGAATTGCTCCCTAATATCTCATTTCTGCATCTCAAAGCATCACTTGGCAGGAAACAAGGGGTTGGGGTTTGGCTCTGCACCCGGTTGCCACGGACACGATCCTCTCTTACCTGGTCATCCCAAGCGCTGATTTGTGCCGTGTTTTGCTCGTTGCCATCAGAAGCTGACATCAAGTCACAAGCCTCCACCTCCGGCTCTGTCCTGCTGTGCTGCTGCTGCCTTGGACCTTCTGTGACAGGTAAGGGGTTTGCACGGGCTCCACAAGGATTTTCACCACTGGGACGGAGCCTGATGGGAATGCACAGATAAGACACGTCCTATCACTTTACATATTACTTATCCACACACAAACGCCCATATTTATTGGCATTACATGGAAAAAGGAAGCTAGCAATGCATAACATTGAGTATCTCTGTCTAGTGGAAGGCGTCCCTGCCCATGGCAGGGGAGTTGGAACAAGATGAGTTTTAAGGTCCCTTCCAACCCAAACCATTCCATGATTTTATAATTCTACAAACTACAACACACCCTTTTCTGATGTCTGGGGACAATTTGGCCCCGAGGTTTCCAGTCAGTTTTACCCAACACTGATCCCTCTGAGCTCTGTATTTTAATTCCTCCCAGATTACCAAATTCAAGTCTGATATTCCTGTATTGTTTTACTGCCAATGGCAAGAAACAATTCAAAAGCCCAAGAAAACCCTGTCCAGGGTAACAGCTACCGAGCAGAGAGCAGGGCAGTTTAGTGAAATCAGGCTCAGTGGTTATGTAGGTCACTTCAAACACAGAATATTCTACCTGAAAGCACAGCACATTGGTTGAAACAAAAAAATAGAAGTGCAGCATTTCCAAGCTGTCTTTTCCTCCTGGCAGCTGCAATATTTTGTGTTTCAGTGAAGGTGCATCAGATTTTTTTTTTTTGCAACAGAGATAGGCTGCAGCCTCTGCTGGGCACTGCTCAACCCCAGCAGATGATAGGATGTAGGATCTCTACATCTTCTGCTCCAACTTTGGCAAAAAAGGACTTTTCTTGAGCAATCCTGCAGTGGTTGACATGACATAAAGCTGTGAAAGACAGGATGCTGCTCATCTAAAAGAATCAGATTATGTAGCTGGACTTTATCCACTGCCTGGAGAAGAGAGACAACCAATTAGTCCAACACAGCTTCTTTGCCATACCCAGGTTGGAAAACAGATTGAAGGGGTCAAAAACATTCAGAAGGCTCCACATGATCTGACATTTGCCTTGTCACAATTTTCTTGACAACCAGAAGGTTGGAGACAGTTTGCTGGTCATCAGGAGCAGCAGAACAGGAAGACTGATTGCTGAGCCGGGGACGAGGAACTGCTCAATTAACAGTCTGCTCGCTCTCAAACCAGCCACTTCTTCAATAACTCAGGGTGGGTTTAGGCTGCTCATTTTAGAGGACAAACAGGCTGTAAACAGCTCCTGGAGTGTACAAACATACCTGTAGTTTCCAGCCCCCCGATATTGCCTCTGTGGCTGCAGAGGTGATCTCCAAGTCAAGTGACACACGGAGGTTCAAACCTCATTCCAGTCCCATCCTCTTTTGCACTTGATTGTATTTGCACAATAACCTGCTGCAAAATGCAGTTGCAGTGACTTCCATGACCAATGTACTCATTTCAGTTCAATTTTTTTCTTTCCGTGTTGACTTGGCCACAATAAATATAACTGTCTGCAGAATTAATTCTTTGTATGGGAAGTTTCTCAGCCTGTGACATGGGGGTGGACATTCATGTCTATACAGACAATACAGATATGGATTTATCTATCTTTCTAATACATCTGTTTTATAGATAAAAATCAGGATAGTTTTTTTATTTCCCCAATATTCTGTGTCATCCCAACCCTACTGCCACCCATCCGTCACGGCCACTGGGAGCGGCTGGGGTTCGTCCTCCTCACTCACCCTACCCCAGGGTCAGACAGAAAGTAAAAAAAGGACAATATCTCTGAGAACAGGAATTTTCTGTCATATTAAAAATAGGATTTTTTGGTAGGCAGAGGTTGAGATTCTCTCTACTAACCCAGTTCTACCGATCCTGCTCCAAACTGTGGGAATGGTGCTTCTGAAGTGGTTGTATCTCTGATTCCCAAGGGGTGGTTAATCTTCTGATCTGTTGATTGGGGTGTTTAGGATGGTGCTATTTGGATAAAGGTTTAAAACCCCCCACCTCAGCCCAAATAAACCCTCTCAGAGGTGGAAACCCCGTGTTGGTTGGAGGTTCAGTCACAGCTTCTGACAAAGAGGGGTCCCACCACACACACAAATTAATTTATACCTTATATATTATTCTATGTGTATACACTATATATAATTAAATATCTATACATTATATATTATATAACTATTTTTTGTGAAGAAGGCTACATTTCAAAAAGCCTGTCAAAGAGCCATAAAAGCTTCAGTACATCAGCCTGAGGCCAACTTTGTGCAGGTTCTAGATAAAATAAAAGGCATTTTCTCTCTCTCCTCTGCACAGCCCTGACCCTGCTGAGCCCTTTGGCTGCACAAGGTGGCTTTGCTTGTGTCCCCTTGGCTGCTGAGGGCGAGGGTGGGACATGATCTCCGCCGTGTCCCTGTGAATTACAGCAGTGGCCTGTCGGGTCACCCCTGCTCTGCTCCACGAGCTCCTCCTCATTCCACTGCAGGGGCCCGGGGGGCACCCGGAGACACAGCTGAGGTAAAGGGGAAAGGGGGTGGGCACAGCAACTGCTTTCCAGCCATCCCAGCTGATTACTGAGGCATCATCCACATTCCAGCTGGAGAACACCAAGTTTGTTATCACGTCGTTCCAACTCTGTCTGTAAATGATGATTTGGGGCAGCAGCTCACGCTGCAATGTTCTATTAATTCCTACAAACCTCTGAGTCTCCTGAGGGATCTACCTACAGAACTCCAGGCCATGTGCACTTTGGGTGAGGTGCTGCCCCAGGTCTCTCATGAGAAAATTATCTATAACTAAAAATTAAAATGGTTTTGTGGTCAGATTTTGCTTGTGAGTGTTTTGTTCAGACAGGAAAGAGATTTTTTGCTGGGCAGTATGAAGAAATCATTCCTTGCACCAGTTATTTTGTCATTTAACCACTGAAAGTGTGACCACTGCCCTAAAATTCAATCTGCATTTACCATGCTGATGGTAGTTTCAAAAGCACATAAAATGTGTTTGAATCATAAAAGCAGAAGTAAGGACCATGTTTGAGGCTCATACTTTTAAAAATCGTGGGTCAGCCATGAGAACAAAGTTGTACAATTATAAAATCATGGCTTGGGTTGGGAGGGACCTTACAGATCATCTTGTTCCACACCCTGCCATGGGCAGGGACACCTTCCACTAAGCCCAGGTTGCTCCAAGCTCCATCCAACCTGGCCTTGGAAACTTCCAGGGATGGGGAAGCCACAGCTGCTCTCAGCAATCAACAGCAATTTTCCAAAACATCCCAGTATGCACCAATGGAAATACAAAGGGTTTTCCTTCTGTTTGCCAGAGTTTTGAAGATTTAAGGCAAGTCTGGATCAAAATCTGCTTGGGATTCCCTTTCCCGATGTCCTGCCCTCATGCTCCAGCCTTGGATCTGAGAGGGGCTGGGAGGGCTCAGTGGAGCCACACGGGCAAGCTCAGAGCCAAATTCCAGATCGACTCAAATGTCCTACTTTGAACTGAGACACAAGATTCCATGTGGAATTAGGTCATCTTGGTGCTCATCGGAAATGAAAATTACATCATCGCACGGTTGCTCGTCCTCAGATAAAAGGGTTGCAGCTGTTTTTCTCAGCAGTTCTGCACTTGGGGTCATACTGAGGGTTATTTTAATTAAACACTGCCTCCTTCAGCCTGTCTGACCTCGGTTGGTGCCTAACTTAGGCTGAGCCCCATCCTGGGACTAGGCAGAATCCCTCGCTCTGGGCTTGACCCTCACCTTTCTCGCTTGAGCCCACGCCAACTTAGAGAGCAAGAGCTCCTCTTTTAACTCCACTGCTGCAGTTTGCAGCAATAATTTCAGCAAAATAAGAGCAATTCCACCTCAAATAATACACCCAGCACCGGATGGGCTCCATGTGCTGTCCTGGCACCCACAGCAGCCATGGACAGCAGGGAGGGAATGGACCAGCACCCGCTTTTCTGCAGGCTGGATGATGACTAAGAAGAAGAGCCCAGGAGGAGTCCCCCACGCTCCTCACAGCCCTCATGAATATATCCTCCAGGAACACTTGCAGCAACAAATAAAAAGCCCTGTTTAAAATAACTAAATAAGGCACTTAAAGAGGTTTTAAAAATTGATAACTCCACGCACTGTACGGGATCGATCTCAATTACTGCCCAGGTGGATTTTTTTTTTTTTTTGTCTTCTGGCTTTTTTCAGCGAAAAAAACCTCACCCACCCAACCCAGCCATTAATGAGAAACGTTAAGGGCTTGTTAACAATGTCCTTTCATCAGCCTGAGGTGCTGCCAACATCCCATGCTCACGTCAATTTTCACCTCCTGGAGCAGCTACCGCGTCTCGTCCCGCCGGACGCGGCTGATGGAGCCCAGACCCCCGGCTCCGGGCAGGCTGGGGGCCTTCCCTGGCCCCCAGCCCCACTTTTGGCTGCCACTCCCACGTTCCCTCACACGGGACAGGGGCTGGTGTGGATCAGGTTCGGGGGGAGCACTCGCTCCCCATCCTGCCTTGCCGTGGGTCGGGAAGGAGCAAAACCGAGGTGGCCTCTCCCCCTCACCCTCCAGTCTGCAGTGGTGGGGTCAAGGTGCTCGTCCTTGTTCCCCCTGGAGTAACAATTTGGGGAAGAAAAGGGGGTTTGCTGAGTGGAAAAAAAGAATAGAGGATTTGTTGCTCGCTAAAAACGATGTATGACAAAAATAGTGACAGGGAGAGACAATCACCTGGAAATTCAGGCTTGAGGATAGGGAGGGATTAAAGGTTTTGTTAGGACAGACCTGCAGGGAAAAAAAAAAGAGTGGGGAAAAACAAAAGGGAGGAAAAAAAGAAAAGAGAAAGAAAAAAGAAAAAAAGGAGAAAAAATAAAACAAAGGAAGAAAAGAAGCAAAATTATAAAAATGAGGAAAAAAGGGGAAAAAATATGAAAAATAGGTGGAATGTTCCTTTTCCAAGGGACAAACTACATGTGTGTGTTTGTTACTCACACCCTCCACATGTTATTTGAAACCCAAATAGCAGCCAGGCCTTTGACAAGCTGCGTTTGCACATCAGCGTAGCCGAAATCTCCTCTCTAATGGCCAGTGAGGGGCTGTCAGGAATATTTTCCATTGTTTTTAGAGCCGGCGCAGTTGCTGGGAGTGGAGGGCACAGCCCCTCACACACAAGCCTTTGAACCACATTTCTCCTCAATTTCTCTAAGAATATAAAAGCAATTACAATTAAATCTGTAAACGCAATTCTTTGAGGATTTTTACATTCCTGTAAGATTCTTGGTGGGAAATTATTCTTGAAATAGTCCATAAATCTTACACGATTCCCCTTGGAATACTATGCTTTAAGTTTTTCAGGAATTTTCTATAGGTTTACTCTTTTATTGCATTTTCTTTAAGAAAGCAGGTCTGCACCATCACCTTTCCCAATAAATAACCATTTTAATACCAATTCTCTGATGCAATTTTCTGTTGCATCTGCTGGATGCAACACACACCATAGATAATATAAATTTAAAATAGGGGGGGAAAATGATTAAAATTAACAATCTGTGATTTTTGTAGAAGAGATAATAATCATAGAATCATAGAATGGTTAGGGTTGGAAGGGACCTTAGAGATCATCGTAATATTGATAGCAATGATAATATTAATGTTAATAATACTGTGATGTTAACAGAAACAATAGTTTAAAATTATCATTCCTTGTCTATAACTTAATATAATTTGGAACTGATACAGCAAATATCAAGTTCCACTTGGTAAATCAAAAAAGTTCCTGATGCCTGAGAACTGCTTAGAAAAATTAAACGGAAATTTAAGGAGCAGCTTTTTCTTGCCCCAATCAGATGAGTAATTCCCCTAATTCTAAAGAGAAGGAAATTCGGGCACGTATCTAAAAATGTCCCCAGCACTCCAATGAATTGGTTTTCTGTTTAAGATGCTTCCAGTCTGAGCTCATTACGCCGCAAACTCGGCGTGCATGGAAGTGATCTGTAACAATCCTGGAGCCTGGGGCCCTTTTCCATTTGGGATTGATACATGGGATGGAATCTGCATTTTTCATCCCGGCGTCAAACAGTACAACCAGTGTGGCTGCAATTCTGCTGCAAATCCGATGCAGGAAATACAACAGAGTCCTTCAAAAATATTCCTATTTGCCTTAGAGTGGCTGCAGAGCCTGTTTGTATGGAAAAAAAAGGGGGAGGGGGGTAAAAATGACCCGTTGCAAAATTCAGTTTCTTCCCTGGTCAAGGGCACCTATTTCATTATAAATGTAGTTCCGCCAAAACAAATATTATTTTTGAATCTTTCATTATCCCAGGCTCTGGGCTGGAGTAGCGTGTGTTGGTCCAGGATGCTGCGGGCCAGGGGACTCCATAGGGCAGGGGAACCAAATTCCCAGGAAAAAGCACAGCACCGGCTCCTGCCAGCAGGGAGGGAGTTGGTTTGTCACCTACAGAGAGGCATTGGGGGGTGCTGAGGTGTTTTCCTCAGCTCTGTGTGTCCACACACTGCCCTGACCCCCCCTCCAGAGGGCTGAGGATGGGGACCCCTGGGCATCCACAAGGGTGGAGAGTGGCCCAAACCCAAACCCAACTCAAACCTCAACCCTTGCACTTCCCTGGCATTATTTTATTTAATTATTTTATTTTAATTTTATATATATGTATGTGCGTATATATACAGACATACACATATACATACACATACATACATGTATATTTATACACACACACACACATATATACCTGTCTGTGTGTGTATATGTATGTATATACGTGTTTATATATATATATGTATACCTGTGTTTATATATATATATATGTGTACATATTAGGTTGTTAATGATTATGCCTGTTCTAAACCCATCCCAGCTGGATGCAGAGGGGTCACAGTCCCCTCCAGCCCCCCCCGAACCCCCGAAACCCGGGGGGGGGGACCCGGGAGCCGCCGCGCCCCCAGCCCTGCGCCGGAGGGCCCTCTGTCGGTCAGCGCGGGAACAGCACCGTCCATCCCAGACTGTCCCTGTTCATTCCTGACTGTCCCTGTTCATTCCTGACTGTCCCTGTCCATCCCTGACTGTCCCTATCCCTCTCCATCCCTGACTGTCCTTGTCCCTCCCTGCCCATCCTTGCTAGTCCCTGTCGTGTCCATCCATATCCATTCCTGATCATCCCTGTCCAACCCTTCACTGAGCCTGTACCTACCCCTATCCCTGTCTATTCCTGCCTGTCCCTGTCCTTGCCCTGTCCATCCCTGCCTGTTACTGTCCATCCCTGTCTGTCCATCTCTGCCTGTTCCTGCTCTCCAGCTCTGCCCTGTCCATCCCCACCCGCCCCAGCCCTGCCTGTCCCTGCCCTTTCCATCCCTGCCTGTCCCTGCTCTGCCCTGCTGCCTCCACCCCCAAACCTCTGACCCAGAACATGATTTTACTCCCAAAGTTGGGTGTTTCCCTGGGAAAAGGTGTTAACTGCCCCAAACCCAGTGCTCACTGCCCCTATCCCCAAAAAAACAAAGTCACATCCTTGAAAAAGCACCAATACCTGAAAAAAAAATCAAGGGATGCATACGTGGGAAAGGTTAAAGTTGACATTTGCTGCCGCCTGCTTTTGGTGGCAGCATGTATTAGAGATATAAAAAAATAATAAAATACACCCAAACTGTACATATTATAAGGCCATATTTTTATCTCGGGGTTCTGGTGACACGTACAAACCACTTGAGCTTTGCTTCCGTGGTTTATATCGCCACGAGAAACCCTTGATAAAAATACAGCTTTATATTGTACAGTGGGGTATAGTTTATTTTCCCCATATATCACACCCTGTGTTTTATTTATAAACAGACCCAAAGACACTTGCACATGCAAAGCAGTTTTTTTATTGAAGTAATTCCAAGGTATCAATAATGCTGGATTAACTAACACATCACGACACAATAATTTTTTGGGGGTAGCAATGGCCTTTCTAAAGAGACATCCATGAAAATATGATAAAACACATAAAAAAATCAGTATTTCCATGTTACAATTTACGACTCCCATACTGGAAATTTCAGCTTCTGGTGGCTTCTACTCACAGAGAACCCTGCTAAAACCACCTCAAAATTTAGCTTTAATGTCTCTTGAATCCTTCCTATGGAGAGGCAGGAAATAAAGCTTCGGATAACAGAGAAATATGGAAGGGAAAACATCAAACTCTAAAGGAATTTGCTGCTGCTAATGATGCAACTATGATGAGCTTTTTAATATTTTGCCTTATTGGACTAATCGAGCTGCTTATCCAAAATATACGATTTTTCAGTAGCATCTCTTCTGCTGCTTTATGCAAAAAAAAATAAAAATTATTCCCATCTCCCAGTTTGAAAAGAAAAGCCTGGAACAAGGAATTCAATAGCTGCCTGCTTTTGAATAGACCTCACTGTGCTCTGTTAACTCCTGTTTAGGTAAAACACCATTTTATGCCCCAAAGTGAGGAGGGGGAGCTGGGCAGGAGCTGGCAGGGCCCTCCACAAGGCAGACGCTTCCTTAGGGGGAAGCCTGAACCTCACATTTGCCACGTCCCTCCCACTCCCTTATCCTTGCTTTAATGGACATTAAAAATAGAACAAAACAGGACTGGAGATGGGAACAAAATCCGTGCACAACAGGCCTGGATCGCTGTAGTCATTCTGCTGTAAAATGTAAAAACAAGAAAGGGCAGCCGAGCTGCCTCCCCCAGGACGCAGCCCGCTTTTTTAATATAGTGGTGCCACCACACATTTCACTTTGGATGTTGCATTATATTTATATGTCACTCAAATATTTACCATTTTTCTGAATTCTGCTGGGTGCTCTGAGAGCTTGTTATAAGCCAAGGATCCGTGGTTGTGTGTCTTGGCTGGTTAGCAGCTGGAGCCGCATCAATATGCCAACTTCTCCTTCTGGAGCTTCTCGTGTGACAAAAGCCACTCCTTCATGAGGCGTCCCCCTCCGTAGTTGCCGATCTTCCCGCCGCTGCGGATCACCCTGTGGCACGGGATTATGAGGGCAATCTGCAAAACACACAGAAATCAGGGGAGGAGTAAAGGGGGAGGTACCCACAACAACGGGACAAGGCACTCAGTGCCCTGGTGGGGATTGGCCACAGGTTGGACTAGATGACCTTGGAGGTCTTTTCCAAATGGAATGATCCTGTGGTTCCATGAGTCTATAAATCCAGCACTGAGTCAGGGGCTGTGTAGCACTGAGTGACAAACTGGTGGGGTCCTGGCCATGCCCAAGGGGGACAGAGCAGCCACAACCTTGGGGCCGTGCTCCCAGGGGAGCACAAACAGAGCTGATCACTGCCTCCGGAGACCTCCCCAGTTCTTAGGCAAAAATAAGCATGGACAGGAATGTTAATCCATAAAAATGATGTAAAGTCTTTAAAAGGGTAAACCTGAGATATTAAATCCCATATATAAAAAATTCCCTGCAGCATCAGGTTCTCTTGCCCCATGCCAGCCCCCTCCACAGCCAAGCCCTCAGGGCTCGGGGGGGTACGAAGCCTCATATCCCCGAGATGTACACGGGGAGAACAAGCAGGTATAGGACAAACTGTTCATCACCATCACCACGGCCTTAAGCTGAAGGAGGGTTGATTTAGATTGGATATTGAGAAGAAATTCTACCCTATGAGGTGGGGAGGACCTGGCACAGGTTGCCCAGAGAAGCTGTGGCTGCCTCATCGCTGGAAGTGTCCAGGTTGGATGGGGCTTGGAGCAACCTGGGACAGTGGAAGGTGTCCCTGCCCAGGGGGTGGAACTGGATGAGCCTCAAGGTCTCTTCCAACCCAAACCAGTCTGAAATTCTATGATCATCCCAAGATTAGGAGAGGACATATTTCTGGGAAAAAACAGACCACTGAGAAGTGGTCCCTGTGCTCCACTTCCCCAGCAGATCCTTCTCTCGCTGAAGCACCTCCACGTGCACCATGGAGAAATTCTCTGCGAGACCAAGGCACTATTTATTATTTAACAGCAAGTCAATCCAAAATGGGTTGTGAATTTTTAAAACCTCCAACAGGAGAGATTTCATTCCAACCTAACCAATTTCAAGAACTTTTTTTCCCCTCCTGTCTTCTACTCTGTATCATTTATAGCCAAATGTCACAGATTCTGCAAATCAATGCCAGAAGTTACATAATGGACTGATAATGCAGAGAAGTACATAAACATGCTTTTTTTTTTTTTTTTATTTTTTATTACAGGTGATTATCATAGCTGAAGTACACACCATAAAAAATGCAATACATCATCTCTAATCATGCCGGGTGTGTTTTGGTAACTGCATAGCAATGGGATTGCAATGATGTGGCTGTGACAACAATAACTCACTCAAAAGGGTAGTTTTCAAAAATTTGGATATTTTATGTCAAAAAAGCGTAATTTATTTCACACAAATTACACACTTTACACTGACTTATTTTAATCTCATTTAATCATTATTTCAGCACAGTTCAAGCTGGGACACACAAACCCTGGCAGCTGAAAAACTATACATACCATAAATTGGGGACTTTTGGGTGTTCTTTCAGTTTTGCTAAGTAATTTCAACGCCTGAAATTTAAAATCTCAGTCTCAGCCTACATTAAATGGGAATACACACAGGTGCTTATTGTTAATCAAGGTTTAAATAAAGAAATGCTTCTAATATCTGCTTTATTTGGAGGTGCAATGCCACAAGTGAATTATGCATCCATGATAACTCCAGCAATTACCAATAAAAGCATTACTCCATGCCATGCCATCCCACACTTGGTTTATGGCTTCTTTAAAGAAATTAGGATTTATTGTGCAAGTTTTTTTTCTAGTTTGGGATTTCTCTGTCTTTACATTCCCCTCAGTTACTTCAGCCAGCTTGGCTTGGGTGACGAAGCCATAATAACACACTGTAAAACATCTCCAAGGTTAATTTGCAATTCTTTAAAATACACACACTAAAGCAGCAGATTTTGATGGTAAGGCTATAAATCTTGGTGGAGAAGAAAAAGGACTTTATTTTCAGGTGGTATTGGACGATTCCTGGGTGGGTGCAGGACCCATTCACTACACAGGGATATGGGGCTGAGCCACTCACCACCAAGCAAGGAGAGGAGGTATGAAATAAATGCAGTTTTTTCCATGCCCAACATAAGGAATTCCACACTAGATTGTCCCAACACACACAAACACCCATCTGTCACCCTCCAGAGCTTTGGATGTAAAAGTGGTACAAAGGCTGTAATTTAAAAATATTGAATATTGCTTCAGTTTGGCTTAATTGTGGTGACAACGTTCAGACCACTAAAATAATTAAACCTGCCAAAATTTATTAGGGCCCTAAGGACATTTTAGAGGGAGAACTACCCTAGTCTGGAGCTTTAATGCCTCAGCTACATTTAATGTAATTTTTATCAATAACCAAGCAGCTCATAATATTAGAGCTCTGCTAAAATCTCCATGCTGTGAAATCTAATTCATCTAATCCACGAATCCATCACGCACACAGACCCTCCCTCGAACGCTATAAAACTTCCAAACCCATAGATTTGTCTCCAACAAAAACTAACATGAAGGAGCCCTCGGATCGATGCCGGAGTCCCTCTGATTCGGGCACCAGCTGAATATTTTCTCCAACTTTGCTTTTGTTCTTCTGGGTAGAGGCCCACAAGGGAAAGAGCTTGTTTTCACTCGCAGCCTCATCAATACCTAAATCCTGGTGAACAAGTGACACTGAGAAGCTGTAATCAATAGCTCCCTGTGCGTTTTTTCTTCTGGTCAAATGGTTCAGCACTACTGACAGCCCTGACACTTGGAACATGATGCTAAATCTTTATCAACAGCCATCTGGGTGAGTGGCAGAACAAGGCTGGGGCGGTCATTAACGCTCGTGGCAATCTGTGAATAAACTAACTCCTGGATAATGCGTTTGTTTAGGAAAAAGGCAGGGAAAAAACTCTCCCTGCACATGGGATCGATTGGCTCTGAACTGCATTTAGCAAATTCTGTGTGAGGATGGAGCAGAGCGGGGCTCTAGTTGTTATGAGTGTTCAGTGTGAGGCAAGGGAACCATCCCATCACATGGCTGCTGGGATGGAGACCTCCTGAAACTTCCCAGCTTGTCAAACCTGGATCAGCCAGGGCACGATGGAAACAGATGGGATATCACAGAATCACAGAATATGCTGGGTTGGAAGGGACCCACAAGGATCATGGAGTCCAACTTTTAGCCCTGCACAGGACCATCCCCAGGAGTCACATCACGTTGTCACACCACAGCAAGAGCCACACTCAGCAAAAAAGAATCCCGTGGTTTGCTCAAGTCATGGAATCCCAGACTGGTTTGTATTGGAAGGGACCTTAAAGACCATCTAGTTCCAACCCCCTGCTTTTTTTTCTGCTCTTTCCCAAAAGAAAATCCTGTGACGTGTCCCAACATGGGTCCCAGGTTATCACCAGCCACCAAAGGAACCAAAGATACTAGGAATGAAAGATATCAGGAATGAAAGATATTAGGGAAAGGTTCTTCCCCAGAGGGTGGTTGGGCACTGAACAGGTTCCCCAGGGCAGTGGTCACAGCCCCAAGGCTGTCAGAGCTCAAGGACTGTTTGGACAGTGCTCTCAGGGACAGGGGGGGATTGTTGGGGTGTCCCGTACAGGAACAGGGGTTGGACTGGATGGTCCTTGTGGGTTCCTCCAACTCAGGATATTCTGTGATTCTATGAATGACCATACAACTAGTTCTATGTGTCTGCAACATGTCAGACCCAAACTTCATAATCTTCTCATAGATGCTCCTACCAATCTCTGGTGTTCAAAACATTTTGGCTGGATAACATCCTTGACTTAGGACAGATTGATATTATATCCTTGATTTAGGATAGATCGATAGCAGCATCAAGTTGTGCCCTTAGCTGGGGTTGAGCCTAAGCAATGACACAATTAGAGAGGATACAAACCCAACGTAGGTAGCTCTGCCTGCTGTTAACAGACCGCTGAAGACGTCTTATTTAAGGCACAGAACAGTCATTTAGGATGGCCTTGGACTAATCAGCCCAACACTCCCCATTTCCCATGAGCCTCTGTGATTTCTTTTTGATCCTCCTCTACCAGTCTAATGAGATATTTAATTGAACTTTATGGGTTCCCTTTGAGGACCACAGACCTTGCAATCAATGTGAACTGCAGTAAACCCTGTGAAGTTTCTCTTGCAAAAGGTAAGCCCTACCCACCACAGCCCCGGTATAAACTGAGGCGAAGACTTCACCACCCTCAGCTGCTGCTGGCACCTGTTCCACCTTCTCATGAAGCTGAAGGTCATCACATGAACTGTGTGAACCAACCCAACTACCACAGGAAACCATGTGGGATGCACACTATCAAAAGCAGAGACCAACTCTTGGATTTGTAGAAGAGAGAAAGGTATTTGGTGGAAAAAGTGAGATTTGTAATTTTATCAAAATGTCTGAGGGACAACACGATGCCAGCTCGAGGTTATTTTTGCTGTTACTACCATCCTTGTCAAATCAGGTTTATCACAGAATCAATCTACCACTAGCACTAGATTGCTCCAAGCTCCATCCAATCTTGCCTTGGACACTTCCAGGGAGGGTCTGGGGTTCGGGCTGCAGGTTTAGACCTCAGGTGGTTGTAGAGGAGCAGGGGCTGCTCACACACCTTTGACCTCCCGTGTTAGTTTTATATGCATCCTCTCAGCATTTTCTTTAATAAGGTTTGTATGGAATGGAGTTGCAAATTGGGTTAGAAATCTGTTTTCACACGAGTTGATGGCTTTATATACAGAAATAACGAAGGTGAGGGGGTTCTGCAGTGCCACATATTATTTTTACATGTCACCTCCTTCATAAAATCAACCTGTGTA
Organism: Manacus candei; assembly: GCF_025592945.1. Lineage (NCBI taxonomy): Eukaryota > Metazoa > Chordata > Aves > Passeriformes > Pipridae > Manacus > Manacus candei. Next base: position 6,172,197 of record NW_026138098.1, on the reverse strand, counting down.
TTACACAGTCAACCTGCACATTATGGCTCAGAGGTGAAGGACCGTGGAAAGATTTCCTTGGGAAATATGAGGAACAATGAATAGATGCTCACACTGCAGTGTAAAAGGACTATGTGTGTGTTTGCACATGGAATACGGATGGAATTTCAGATTAACTCCAGGAGATGAGTAGTGATAAAAATGTGTTTTGTGATGGGCAGAGCTCTCATTACAGCACTGATTTATTATTATTTTTTAATCACCAGCCTTCTATGATGAAATATTGGGGTGTCATTATATTAACACAGCTCTTTTCCCCTAAAGCTATACATTATTATCTATACCACGTTTAAAAATCTTCTGCTGGGGACAGAAATCACTGCAGCCATAGTATGGGCTGGGAAATGGCAATAATAACCAGGACCCCATTTAAAAAAATTGCAGTAGCTTTGCTGTATATTTTCAGAACTATTTTCATCCTTCCTCACAGGGGAAAAAGCAGGAATTTTCACACCACAACCTGCTGTTACTGCTACTTTGGATGCTGCTGCTCCACTGCAGCCTGAGGGCAAAGCTGGGTACATTTCTAGGCGACAGCAATTACATCTCCTTTTGCACAACACTGGATTGTTATTCTTTGAGAACTGTTTCCTGTAGGTTTGCATTGGATTGCCTTATCTTAATGTACACCAGATTATATTGGAAAGCATTCCATCATATTAAAATAGTTTGTATTGTCAAGTACAATACTGTGTATTGACGAAACGCAGCTTTATGTTGCTTATATGAACTGGTTCATAGGGAAATCTGATGGATGCCTAAAATACCAGGGTGGGCTTCTTTATGGAGCTTGGGAGCTTAAAGCCACGAAGTGTTGCGTGAGTTTCCATGGCTGTGTGTTACCTGTGTGGACCTGTAGGATACCACAGACCTGGCCCATGGACAAACACTTGCAGAGTGTTTATCAGATGAGATATTGAGCTCTGAGTCCAACAAAACAGTTCATTAAACTGAACATGCCACCTGGGCTGCAGTGCTGGTGCCACAAACTGCCACAAGTGAACTGTACCCCAAATATTAGGTAAAAGTGAATGATTTTATTAATGATTGCTGCACAATTTATGCAAAATAGCAAACCTTAATACATCAGTACCTTGAGATGCTTCCTGTGATTAAAGGACTAAATGATAAGCATGATAAATAACTCATTAAACCACTTCCAGTGGAAGGTGTCCCTGACCATGGCAGGGGTTGGAATGAGATGGGCTTTCAGGTCTGTTCCAAACCAGACTGTTCTGGGACTCTGTGATTCTATGAACTGCTGTGGGTTTAGATAATTGAATTGTTCCTTGTGAACTCAGATACATCCATCTGAGCCCCCAGACCCTCCAGTTCAGGATGGGGCTAATGTGAACCCAGACACACTCAAAGACACTGACACAACACATCAACTTCACTGACACTGACCAGTGTGACTGAGGTGCACAAGTACACCTGAAAAGCTAATCCCAGAAAAATAAAAGGGAAAGACAACAACTGGGAAGCAGACAGAAACCAAGGGTTTTAACAAAATGTTCTTCCAAAATCCACAGGCCTGACCTAGAGTGCTACTTCCTCCAGCTGGTTTAAATTCAGGCAAATCACCTATGGAATCCCAGATTTGGGTTGGAAGGAACCTTAAAGATCATCTCATTCCACTCCCTGACGTGGGCAGGGACACCCTCCACTAGATCAGGTTGCTCCAAGCCCCATCCAACTTGGTCTTGTTTTCAGAACCATGCTCATGCCAGAGCAGACTGCTGTTAACACAACCAAAACTGCTCATAACCTGCCAAATGAGGTCCATGTGGGGGATAAAAGACTTCCCTGACCTAAAAATATATAAGAAAGTTTGAGAACAACAACCTGTGTAGAGGCTGGTGAATGAAAAAAGTGTTTCTCTTTCCAACCTAACACCATAAATGGTGGGGGATAAATCACACTAAACTGGGTTGTGTATTATCGCTGATTAAAAACACTGACCTTATTACTCATTGTAGACCAGTTTTCATAGCAGATAAATTTAATCTAATGACACTTAGCGCTCTAAATCCACCATATTCCAACAACTTTAGCTGGAAGTTGATTTGAACTCACCGGGTTCCTCCTCATGGCTGCCCCCACCGCTCTGGCTGCTCGGCTGTTCCCGGCCAGATCTGCCAACTCTTTGTAGGAAACAGCCTCTCCAAACTTCACATCATTCAACAGGGTCCACAGCACTTGTCTGGTGAAGGAATCTGCAAAGAACAAGGGAGCAGGAGCTGTTTGATTGCATGGCTGGAAAAATTAGGGTGAAACAGCTGAAAACCCCAATGAAATGTGAGTCTCAATAGCAGTTTTCTAATTTAAATTTAAACAGCCCCAAATTTCTGTCCTGTTATTGTGTCCTATATGACTACATTTAAATACATGATTATTAGAGAGAGCGCTCAGAGTAACCGATCACTATAAAAAAAGGATTTAAGGCTTTGATTTTCCTATATTTTTAATTTGCTTCAAGTACAATTATCCTGTTAACTCATACAATGTGGTTTTTCCCATTAAATTGGCAGAGTATAAATTAGCATAGAGTCAAATTAAAAGAGAAGAAATAGCTGGCTCTACCTATTCAACAAAAGCCTCGCATCTCCAGCTAATTTCAAACTTCAGCTGGGACTGGAGTCGCCCAGGAAGACGCCCTAGAGCCAGTGGACTCTGTATTATCCTGGCTGACTGCATTTTATAGTCCAGACCCCCAAGCTACAGCTCAGCACTGCAGACATTGCCAAATGTAAGGACTAGCTGTGACCTTGAATCTACAGCACATCCTTAATGATACAGGGGAAAAAAATATATAATGTATCTGCCATTATTTTAATTTTAATTCACCAGCAAATTGCTTCTAAGTGTTCCAATTGCTGGAATAATGAATAAGCAAATGCATTAGGAGCTGCTTTCTTCGGCATCTCAGGGTTTTACCCAAGCCAGGATTATTTTATAGAAGGGAAAGGGATAGCCATGTTTGGATTTTAGTTGGGTTGAACACCTCTTGTTCTTGGAAAAGCTTTGAAGACCTAACTAATGAGTAACTTATGAAAGGAGAGAGCTGGTCACTAGAAAAAAAGGAAAAAAGAGGAAAAAAAAAAGGTGAGGAGACCTTTTCCCCCAACTGAGAGTCTGAGCCTCCTGCTCTGGCAAAGAAACAAACTCATTAAAGACATTTTCTTTTTTTAGTTGTCAAAAAACACATTGATGACGTTACATAGGAAGGTAGAGAAATGTGACTTTGTTCTTAAAGGAAACCCATACCGTGTTATGTGTGTGTTAAATAATAAAAATCACTTCTTAACTGAAGGGAATGATAATCACTTCATTGAAAAAATCTGTTTAGTCTTTATTATAACATTAAGCAAATTAAACATCAGCATAATCCAGGTGATATGAGAAAAGGGTCATCAAAGAAATTAACTTTGTTGTTCATTAATTTACATGGATTAGTAGAGGGCAAAGAGATAGCAAATCTGCTCTAGTTTTTTATGATATAATTTCAAACTGTACACCATTTGTGGCAGTAGGGTGACTTTGGGGTTAATCAGACTGATTTGTCCTTTTAATTGCTTTCTATTCAAAGAAAATTCATTAGATAATGTTCTCTTCAAAATTCATGAATCAATTTAACTGAAGAAACCACATTAACAGCTTTGGGTTCATTAGCACAAGCAGTTGTGTTAGTGGCTGATTGCTACGAGGGTTTCCTTAGGCAAACAGATTTTGTTTACTGTGATTCCTTCAGAAAGGTTTCTTTCAAATCAAATGGTCCTTCTTATTTTTTTTAACCTTTTTCAGTCAGTGAGATGAGCGTTAACCCTGCTCAGGGGTCTCGGGGAGTTACTGCCTGATGTCATCTTTCAAATGACACACCGAGTCCAAAAAATCCCCCTTTTGCCCCCATTTTTGGCAGGTTGGAATGTGATGGGCCTGAAACTTTCTGGAATCTGTTGGAATCAGGAGAAGTGGAGCAGAGTGAGGGAGGATGGGGCAGCTACAGAGCCCCCCCAGCAGCAGCACCAACGTGCCAAGTGGTGCCCAAATTCCAGAGTACCTTCTAACACACTGACAGAGCGACAGAGATTATCCTCCTCTGACACGCAGGGGCACAGATTTTCCTCTTGCCAGAGCCACTGTACATTTTTCATGGGAGAATTTATCCCACCTCTGCTCCCCCATAAAACACTGGTGAAGTTTAGAGTTCAAAAGAATGAAATATTTAGCAATCATGCACATCATTTCGGAAATGTATCTGAAAACCCCATTTCATCCTGCGGGGAGCAAATGCATTAATTAGTTTAAGCAGCTCGAAGAGACAGTGCCAAATACTGTTATTAAACTGTCTGCAAGTGTGAGAGCCTGTGAGCACAACCTGCCCAAATGAGATGGCTGAACTTTCACCAGTTTTCACCATGTGCCAACGTTTTATGCTGTTAAATATCGTTATAAAGTGCTGTAAAATCTGCACTTAAAAATTAACACACACAGATTCTCTCATTACATGAGAACACTTGGTACATCCACGAGCCCAGGATGCCCCCACTGTCCTGGAGACAGATGCCAGCAAATTCATGGCTGGACTGAACCACATCATAGGAATGTGAGTATCAGAGGGTTTTCTCCTTCCTCTGCACATGGCAGTCCAAAAATATCCCCTCCAGGTGACCAGGTGAGCAAGTCTTACCAAGGAACACGTGTTACGGCCATGAGAGAGCAACCAGAGTTGTTAGATGCTATTTACCATCACAGTGATCAATAATTTGTGAGATTTGACATGAAAATGCACACTCCTCCAATTCCCGCTGGCCTGAAGGATGGGGAAGAGAGAGACCTGTGACTGTGTTGGATTTCCAGGTCTCCTCAGCACTGAGAGCCTGTTCCCACCTCCAACTGTGTGTCCATGGCCTCCAAAAGTAGTTGGGAGGGTTTTACTGAAGCACAGAATGGTTTGGGTTGTAAATGGCCTTAAAGCCCATCCAGTTCCAACCCCCTGCCATCAGCAGGGACACCTTCCACTAGCCCTGGTTGCTCCAAGCCCCGTCCAACCTGGCCTTGGACACTCCCAGGGATGGGGCAGCCACAGCTTCTCTGGGCAACCTGTGCCAGGGCCTCTCCACCCTCACAGGGAAGAGTATTTACAGACCAGTTATAAGCCCCAAAAGAAGGACTTATCATGAACCTGCTGATAGTGCCCAGGTGCTCAGAGATCCCTCACACCTTAATTCTCCATATAAACATGTTAAATCCACAGGGATGACAGAGTAAAAATCAAGTTTACTTGAACACTAGCTTTACTGTAACTTTTGGCAGTTTAATTAAAGGTGGTAATTAATCCAAAGAACTAAAATCATACACTTCTAACTAATAAACACAGAATTACAGACTGATTTGGGTTGGAAGGGACCTTAAAGACCACCCAGCTCCAACCCCTTGCCACGGGCAGGGACACCTTCCACAAGATAATGTGCTTATATCCAATATCTAACAAGCATTTATGTTAAGTGTTAGTGAGGGGCTCAGCCCCAGGGATGAAGGATGGATGTGGGGAAGAGCAGTGGGACCAGTGTCAGTCCCTTCCTGCCCCTCTGCACCTCCTCACACAGTTCTTGGGGCAAGAAAGGTTCAAAAGACACACAGCCTGATTTTCCATCCTTTTAAATCCCTTTGATCAAGAAGAATTAAAGACAGACCAGTTTTTCCCTTCCCCTCAATGCTGATTGCTGGGAATGTTAGTTTTTGTTTGTTGTGTTGGTTTTTTGTTTTTTTTTGTTTTTTTTTTTTTTTTCCTGTTTTTATTTGTTTGTTTTTCCCCAAGAGTTTTGCAAAGGCAAAGACAGTTATAAACACTCCCCCCTTCTCGCTAGCTTTTTCACAGCCTGCCTGGGGTACTGCACAGACAACTTTTCTGTTTGTTTTTTCACTTACTGGTTTTCACTGTTATTACTATTAGTTAAAAAAAAAATAAATCAAGCAGAACAGTTCAAAAATACAGCAGTCTGCTGACAAAACGGCAGCTCCCACTGCAGCAGCAGCTTCCACCTAATCTAGAAACCTCAGTTTGGCTCCTGGGCCTTGGAAGAACAGACTCGTATTCAAATTTAAGAACTTTAACTGACAGCAGTGTAAACAGTGAATACAAGCAAGAGAGCTGATTTTTAGCAATTTTGAGCCTTCTTTTTGTTATTAAGCAGGTCATTAAAACCATATTAAACCTGTCAACTAACCTGCTACCGTACACTAGACTGAACTAACAAGTGGTATTGAAACATTTTGCTCTTGTTATGAGGCACTTCCCATCTCTGGAAGTGTCCAAGGCCAGGCTGGATGGGGCTTGGAGCAACCTGGTCTAGTGGAAGGTGTCGCTGCTTGTGGCAGGGGGTTGGAGTGGATGGTCCTTAAGGTCCCTCCAACTCAAACCAGTCTGAAACACCAGTCAAACCATGAAACCAGTCAAACTCAGGTGTTACCTTGTGCTGTCCCTGAGGTTCTTGTGTTCCCTTTCCTGTTCCCCATAAATGCAGGCTAGGGGAGCACTTTTAAACACTCTTATGTATTGCCTATGCACGTATGTCTGCAATATGTAATATAATAAAACAGAAACACAACTATCATGTACAAACATGCTGTATATCTGTATCATTTAAGTAAAAAAAAATGAATCAAAATGCTTTCTTTTAATATTTTTATATATAATAATATATTTTAATAACTTTCAGGCTGGCTCACACTGAGTGTAAGCTCTGTTAAAACCCAATTAACGGGAGCTGTTCCTGCTCCGCAGTTTAACACAGTTTTAAACGTGGTTCCCTTCAGACTGTTGAGGGGGTTGTGGGGCCAAATTCTATCCTTAGAAGCAAGGAACTCTCCCTGGACCTCATCCAGCAGTATTTCTGTAGGTTAAACCCTCTGGAAGTCAGTGGGTGTTTTACTCGAGTGGTAACTGATATTCTGACCCATTTTTTTGCACAGTTGCCTTAATAGCAGTTTACTAAGCACTTGCAAGAGGAGATTTAATTTTAGAGCTGGTGGAAACAAGGAGTTGGATGCTCAGAACCAGCCCTTTACATTCCCTGTCCATGGCATGTTGCAAACTTCCTCAGATTCCCACTTCCCAACCCAAACTCAAGCAAGGCTTTACACAAACCAATGACT
>NW_026138098.1:6135000-6160000 GCF_025592945.1 Manacus candei | reverse complement strand
TGACCATGGACAGGAATCTGATCCAGACTTACACTTGCCACTCAAAAAAATCTCATTCCAGGAGCAAATATTTTTGCTTTGTTTCAAATACATCAATTTTGGGAGAAGGAGATTGTGCAAAGTATGTAAAAGTAACCTTTTAACGACTTCATGAACATTTTTAACCCACACAGGAACTGCTATAGACATAAATACAAGAGACCTGCAGATCTGGGCAACTGAGAAACATCAACTAGCTCCTCATTCACTGCAAACTCAGCTTAACTTGTCATTTTTTATCATTGTTTCATGCCCTACAACACTCTTTCCTGTTCTAGAACAGACACCACGCACCAGCTCGGCTGCAATTTCTAAGTGACTGGGCCAGAAAATTAAATTTCTATTTTTCCATCCAAGATAGAAATAAATGAGGGACTTCTCTCCATTTCACTTTGTCAGAGCTGGTACTCACCAAGAACTTCACCTGGACAGCTTCTAAATTCTCCTCATCAGCTGCAATTTGCAGAAAGAGCTTGAGAACTGAACTCTGCTCTCACACAAAACCTCTACCAAAGGGTCAAGTGTGACAAAATGCCACCAGTGGCCATCATTTGACTTAAAACAGAAATTCCTGCTGGCTCACACTGAATGGAACTTCTGGTCACACCTCAACTCTCTTTTTTCCCATTTCTTGGAGTTCTTGTTTTTGCCTGGCTGATGCCAGGCCTGGGAAGGTCACTCCTCTCCCTCTCCAGAGCAAAAAACCTAAAAATTAAACTGAATTTACCTCAATTTGCATGGTTGGAAATCAAGAAAAACACAGCCTCCCATGTGTTGCTACAATCCAGCTCTTCTGACTCGTCCTGTTAATGAGACACAGAAATCTGCCCAGAGTTCCTAAATAAATCAGAGGAGATGCAGTTTCCTAATTACACTGGGATTTTGGATGGGAAGGCAGGACCATCTGGTTATAGTTAGACTGGAACAGGCAGGGAGGTTCTGCAGAAAACTTCCCAAGATTTATGGATACGCTGCACGTGTCATTGTGATATTAATGAACTCAAAATACAACGTGAAGAGAAAGGATTCAATGCTTACACGTGGTGATAAAGTACACCCTCCAATTCATGCCTATAAATTAAGCTCACTAACATCAAAATTTCCAACTCATCACGATCTTTGTTTTGAGGTCTTGGCTCAGGATCATTAGTGGTAAAACTAAACCTGGGAGTGCAAAACTGGGTAACAAAACTGAGTATAAATTGGGCAGCTTTGGAGAAATAAAGTGACAAACCCAAACAAAGACCTTGAATTCCTCTCAGTACACAAAACCTAGAACCATCATGAAGGAAGTGTGAAAAATGGGCTCTAAAATTAATAACATATATGTCCTGCAAGTTTACTGTTCATCATCTCAGGGCTCCAACACACTCCTGTGATGGAAAGAAACAAAAAATACAAGAGAGCTGGAGAGGGACTTTGGACAAGGGCCTGGAGAGACAGGACAAGGGGCAATGGCTTCCTACTGACAGAGAGCAGGGTTATGTTGGATTTCAGGAAGGAATTCTTCTCTATGAGGGTGGTGGGGCCCTGGCACAGGTTGCCCAGAGAAGCTGTGGCTGCTCCATCCCTAGAAGTGTCCCAGGCCAGGTTGGATGGGGCTTGGAGCAACCTGGGATAGCGGAAGGTGTCCCTGTCCATGGTAGGGAGTGAAATGAGATGATCTTTAAGGTCCCTTCCAATCCAAATCAGTCTGTGATTCTATGAAAGGGGAATAAATCCCTCAATTTTGACACATCATCTTGTGTAAAACTGATTCTGCAAACTGGAATTTGTTACATTATCTCACAAGCACAGATATATTTCCTCTATTAGACTACTACATCATGTACTATATATTTGGAATGATATATATATATATATATATTTGGAACTAGAGGATCTTTAAGGTCTCTCCCAAACCAAACCATTCTACTACCCCACAGCCCAGGAGGAATCACTTGCATTCCCCAAGAAATACATCCACAAACCAATTCTATATCCATCCATGAAACGGGGCAACACCAAGCCAGGTTATCTGGGAGAAAGGAAACATTATCTCCCTTCAAACCTGTCACAAACAACACTTTCCCCATGCTGGTTCACCACTGGATTATGTCAGCACAGGTATCCTGGTGTTCTCTGGGAAGGCTGATCGCAGAGGACCCAGGTCTTGTAGGGGAGGGAGGCTGGGAAGCACCAGCATCTCTCCTTTAGTTTTCCTTGCTTCACTCATAATTGCTTTTTCTCTACAATTCCACTTAGAATTACACCAATGAGGTGTTTTCGCTGTTTCATTTTTCAGCACGGCCCCAAATATCCACTCCCAAATGCCTCTGGAGCAAGAAATCTGCACCCCCAGTTGCTTTGTGAAGATCCTGTTGCCAAAGATAACCTGCCCTAGAAAATTAATATATGACACATGCAATGCAAATGTGCTTTACTACGTGAACAAAGTGTCAGATCTTCGCTGGGCTAAAATAGGAACAGCAAACTCTTTAGTTTTCTCTAAGTTTCTTCGTAAATGTGCACGTTCAAAATAATACTTTTAAATTGCTTAAATGCAAAAAAAATGGAACTATTTGCTTACTGCACACAAACCAGTATCAAAGCACTGATTATTTTTTTTTGTTTGTATTAATTCATTATTGAATTACAATTACTTAATGTATGAAGGTAACGCGCATATAGCACTTCCCAAACACTAATTCACAGATGATGCAACATCCTTCCAAGAATGCAGCAGCAGCAAATAATTCCCAGAATCTTCTGGCTTCAATCTCAAAGTGTGTTGTTTTTTTTTTATTTTCCTTTCCTTTTTTTTTTTTTTATTTTTCTTTCCTTTTTTTTTTTTTTTTTTTTAAGGAGTATTTAAGCAACTACCAAAACAACTGGGAAGAGGTGAAGTGTGACTCCATGAAGTCACTCAGCCTCTTGAATGATACTGGTGCCATCACACAGAGCTGCTTAAATGAACTGCAACTGGAATTCCCGAGATCCAAATTATTTAAACAGACATCCTGGAAGCAAACAGAGGAGAAGTCCTACCAGTGACCCCTGATGGGATTTCAGAGATTAGAGGTTGCTCAATTAACAGGCAGCCCTAAAATCAGTTTGGAGGAAGTTGTCACAGGTAACCTGCCGGGAGAGGAGAGTCTGCAAAAGCACAGACAGAAATTTGGGTTATTTGGGGTGTGAGAAGCAGCTGGGGCTGGGGAAACACCCCTGTCCTGCACCTCTTAAAGAATTATTTGATTTTCCAAAGCATCTAAAGAACATTACAGGGATTTTAATAAGTTGAGAAGGTTAATAATCACACATTTGATGATCCTTGTGGGTCCCTTCCAACTCAGAATATTCAGTGATTCTGTGATTTACCTTATCTAACAGCCATACTTTTTTAAGAAATTCTGCAGTATCAGGAAAATCCTTCTCATGCTTCGCAAGCTGCCACAAAAAAGAGGCTGTTCCTCATCCCGTGCCCTCCTGCCAAACCCAATGAAGTCAGCACAGGCACAACATGTTTATACAACATTAAGGGTTCACGTTAAGCTGAAAGCAAGGAGGAAATTTGACTTTCAGATTGACAAATGAAGAGTGTCCGTGTATCCTGGTGTCTGCAACAAAGGAGATCGTTGTGTTCTGGCCCATGCGAAGCCGTGTGCGAATCCTTAACAAACCCTCCTCCCTGGAAGGATGGTCAGAGCTAAGGTCACAGCACCCTCCATCTGCATTTCAGATCTTGACTTTTGTTGGCTTTACTATTTCTTTTGGCATTAAATATGAATGATGTTCCCCGAAACATTTGGAACATTAATTATAAGGAAATCAACATATGGAAACGTACGGCTCCGGTCATTGTTCACCTACGGAACGACAACCAGGAGCTTTCAGCAAAGTGCTAAAATATAAAAGGGCCATATTCATTCATGTATTGGTCCAAGCTGCAGCACTATGAAGTACATCAAAAGGTGTTAATGGTTTCAATATTTATCTGCTGCAGGGAAGCACTCTAAAAAGAAGACAGAAAAAAATTCCTGCTAATGGCTGTGTCTCTCCATTAAAATGAAAAGCTTAATGCATCTTATAATCAGAGGACAATTTGCAAATCATTAAGAGAAATGTAAAATTCCATTAAAATACAAATCAAGAGTCCCTCACTGGACTAATAATCTTTTTGATATTATTTTGCATTCCACTATTTCTGTTCCCAATATCCAGGCACCACAAATGATCAGTTCTTGAACATGCTATTTACCACAGCCTACTTCTTTAACGAGAGACTGAGAGAAGTATAATCTGCTATTCAGAGCAGGTACTAATGAAGAATTCCATATATTCTGAAATTTAATTAAAACCCCAAAGATTTCAAATTAGATGCAATTTGAAATGCCTGGGGCAGAAATACATGCACTTGCGTGGCAAGGGTATCACGCTGAAAGTTGATACCGTAATTGGTCTTGATGTATTTTTGTGTTGCCAGGCTGAAGCACAGAACTCATAACCATATAAAAATTCTCTGTAGATTACCTGCTCATTGAAAATGCCATCACTCAGGTAGTTCTCTACTAAATTACCATGCTACTAAAATGCACAAAGTGATTCGAAGAGAAGAGTGGCACAGCTGGTCGACGCTGCCAATGAGTTATGCATGCGTCGACGCTGCCTTTTTTCTTAGTAAAATATGCTCAGTTGAATATTAAAATATAATTGGCATTCAACCTAAGTAGCTTAAACCATTTTGTTATCTTCTTTTAAACCGATTTGGCTCCTCCACAGTTATTTTCAAGGATGCGATTCCCAAACTAATGACACCATCACATTCAGCTCGATTTGTACTATTTTACATTTGTCATAAATAGGGACAATTTCTACAGCCTTCTAGGGATGTCCTTTAATACTGGCTCCTCTTGAACATCAAAGGCCCAATTCATGGGGAAAAAAGAAAGAAAGGGAAAAAAGAAGTGTGCCATTTATGTTGTTCTTGCATATTTTATTCAGAGAAGAGTGCAGGATGCAAATTTCTAGTGAAAAGTGTGTTTTTACACTTAAGCAAGTCCTTGTTTTTCCCAGCAAATAAACTGGTCAGGACATGTGGCAAAACATCTTGCAAATGGGTCAGAAAGGGGCATCCTTAGGTCAAGCAGCAGCAAAATATCGATATTACGAATTTTCCTTCCCCTCAGAGGAATTTATCTATGTGTCCTTAACATAAAGGCTGTTGGAAATGCCACTATATTGTTATTTTCTGAAAAAAAAATTAACAACATTACTTAGAAACAAGGTGCTCACCATAGTAACAGTCCCATTAAGCATATCTGAAACACTAAACAGGTTAAATGTATGAGTATTGATGATATTTCCCATCAATAAGGGGTTTTAAGGAAACTTGTCTGAAAGTTCATTAATCAAATGGGTGTGGGAGACTGTATTTATAAAACCCTTTCCTTTTATCTTGATTGCATGGGGTTTTATTAAGGAGGGGTGCAAAGGTTACGTGGGGCTGCATGTGTGGCAAGCAAGCCAACAAATCAAAGGAAAAATGAATTAAATTAAACTTATTCCTCACAGGTCTGCAATGAGAGCAGGTTGTGAGGTCTGGGTGAAGATGATGAACACACGATTCTGGATACCAAAAGTAATTTTCCTACACTGGTGGGTTTTTTCCACCTTCAATTCTTACCTTTTTATCTAAATCTCACATATAAGCAGCAATGTCAAAAGTTACTGCGTTGGTCAAAATGTTTCTTAGCTCAGGGTCAACTGATTCCTTGTATTTCAGGGGGAGAAAAAGGATCTTATTTTGGACAAATTCACTTTATAAAGAAGCATCACGTGCACATGATCTGCAGTGAAACTGGTCCCACTGCAGATACATGTAAAGATACAGATCATAGAATCATGGAATGGTTTGGGTTGGAAGGGACCTAAAGGATCCCCTTGTCCCTGCCATGGAATCCCAGAACAGTTTGGGTTAAAGCCCATCTCCTTCCACCCCCTGCCATGGGCAGGGACCTTCCACTAGCCCAGGTTGTTTCAAGACTCGTCCAACCTGGCCTTGGACACTTCCAGGGACGGGGCAGCCACAGCTTCTCTGGGAAATCCATTCCAGTCTCTCACCACTCTCATAGGAACGAATTTCTTCCCAATATCCCACCATCAAAACATAAACCCTTCCTTTCTAAACAAAAGCCTGATTTTGGAATAATTTCAATATCCACATCTCTGCAGCTATTTCAGAGTCACCATGGCTTGCTCCAATATCCCCAAATTCTCTGGGAACAAGTAAAAATGTTGCATTTTACAGATGAACATTCCACTCTTACCTAAAAAGCTCTGTTTAGATAACATTTTTTTTATTCTAACTTTGGTCAACCTGTAATTAACATCAAGAAAGGATTATCTGACTGAAAACAATTAATTTAAAAATGAATTTTTTAAAATAAGTGATCCTTTCACTGCCTTCACCATGACAGGACAGACACATGGATCTCCCCACCCCTATTTCTCTTTTAAGGTCACACTTCAGGTGATAGTTACCCTACAAGGCTCCACCAAAAGCCCATGAACATCTGCAATCAGAACATTTGCACCTAAGAGGGCCTGAATTGTCCTAAATGGCTCACATTTGGCAGAAAATTTATCCTATGAACAGTGAACTCTAATTAAAAGATACACTTAAAACCACACAAGCTTCCACTAAAAATTATGGGAATTTTGCTCTGAATTCAACAGGAATTGGGTCAGGAATTTTGTAAATATTTTTGTCCTGAATGCATTTGTATTGATTTTTTGTTTAGTTTTTGTTTTAAAAAACATATAGTTGATAGAAAGCAATGGGCCAACTGAGTTGGAAAAAGAATATGAGATATAAAAGTAACTGGGCTAGTCTGGGGTTTTGTTGTTTCCATTTCTGAAGGTTGGGGAAGATTGATTTCTGTTTGCAGAAAATTGTAGGAAAGTATTGGATTGTAAAAATCCATTAAATATCTTGCAAAACAGTGACTTTCTCCTTATCAAAACTCTTCTCACATGAAATGCTAATAAAAGAAGATGCCAGTCTCTGGAATTTGAATTTTGAGTTGGCAGACAGAAATATGAAAGCTTGTCATCTCTTTGCACTTGAATCTGCCATGTCCAGATATGTGAAGTACGAACCTTTTTGAGCAGATTATTTCATATTTAACGTTTTATAAAAGCCTAAATGGAAATGTATTTGCATGTCTGATGAAGCTGCAGGGTTGAGAAAGGGAAAGTCAGGAACATTTCTCAACTCTTTTTTTCTTTAGTGAATTTCATGTCTACTAAAAAACTAAGAGAATTTCACAAATTGCAGCATAAATCAATGGTAAAAATGACATTTTGGATCTGTATAGGGAAAGGCAAGTCTTGCCTCCTCCTCAGCAGGTGACTCAACAATGCAGTTTAAGAACAACATAAATATAAAAAATACAAATACAGAGTCATAGAATCCCAGAATGTTTTGGGATGGAAGGGATCTTAAAGCCCATCTCATTCCATCCTCTGCCATGGGCAGGGACACCTTCCACTGGACCAGGTTGCTCCATGCCCCATCCAACCTGGCCTTGGACATTTCCAGGGATGGGGCAGCCACAGCTTCTCTGGGCAACCTGTGCCAGGGCCTCACCACCCTCCCAGCCAAGAATTCCTTCCCAATATCCTATCTAACCCTGTCCTCTGGCAGTTTATACAACCTGGTGGATTCCCATTTTCCCAGCTGAATTTATTGAATTTTTCATTTTTACTGGAAATGATGGAACTATGGAGAGTAGATACAGGGACAGGTTGGTTCCTGGTCTCTCTGTGGGCTCAGTTTGATGATTTTCCTATTGGGGATGGTTGACATCTGACATCCCTGAGCACTCTCCAACTACTCCTACTTTTCTGATCAGATTTTTTTCACACCTTCTCCTCTTTGAGCCTTGGACCTTCCCCCCTCTGCTTCTTCATTCTTGTCTTCTAAAGAATGACATTTTATCAGCTATTTCTTTCCCACCGAACATGAGCACAGAGTTCTTAAACTATTATCCATAAACTGGCACCTGAGGCTTCAAACTTTCCATCTTTACTTGACAATATCTCAACAAAGTCAATGATTTTTATTATTATTTTTAGACTCTAATTTAAAGCAGGGGAAAGGAGATCTGTATTCATTTGAATATTGTAAATGCTTTTCTTATTTAAGTAATTTTCATATATAGAAAAGCTCTTTGGCTAAATTGTATGTGAGAAAAATTTACTCTCAGGATACAGAGCACACTGTAATTAGGGTGAGTAGCCATTAAAATCTTTTAAAACACAAGCATTTAAAACAATAAACTTTTTAAACATAAGCATTCTGTGGGTATTCAATTTGTCATTTTAGAAGTACACAAATTACCAGCCCCACAATCCTGTGATTTGAGCATTCCAATAACAAAAAAAGAATAAAGAAATACTTTAGCCTTTGCTGAGTTACAGTCAGAAAACACATAAAAAAAAAATCTCCTTTTCTTTCTTAATTTGCTGCAGGCGTTTTTTTTTTTTTAATAGTTTAGAATATGCAAAGCCAGTAAAAGAAAGGTGCTACTGTGTGCTCCTCCAGGAAGGGTGAAGAGTAATCAGGATGCAGTTAGGGAAGAATTTTCTCCATGGATGTTTTCCAGAGGGACAGATCTCACAGCCCTGCAAACCTAGGGAGCACGGGTGAGCAGCACTGGGGTGATGGACAAGTCCAACTCCATGGAGGTGACACCAGAAAACGAAGAGTATTTTCAGCCCATAACTGGTGTTTGACTGTGTTCACTGTCCTTTGCAAGAGGCTGTGGCAGTTCACCAACCCACACTGCTCTCCAGTTTGAGTGTCTGAACAAGGAGGCTCCCAGGAATTCACAGGGTAATTATTGATTACAGGCCTGGGAATGTCATTTTGGAGGGAGAATGGAGGTGCTCCCAGTTTCTTTGAAGACTGTCTGCTCCTATTATGCATGAGATGTTTCATCAATATCCCCTCTTGGATGAATAACCTACATTGTGAATGGGAAATTTCAGCTACTAATGTGGCTCTTCCCTCTGCTCTCCATCCTCCTGAATCTTTTTGCACAGCTTTTCTCTGCCTTTGGCTTGCAAGATGACACAGATGAACACAGAATCATGGAATGGTTTGGGTTACAAGGGACCTTAAAGACCATCATGTTCCTGTCATGGGCAGGGACACCTTCCACTAGCCCAGGTTGCTCCTGTCCAATCTGGCCTTGGACACTTCCAGGAATGGGGCAGCCACAGCTTCTCTGGGCAAACCTGTGCCAGGGCCTCACCACCCTCACAGGGAAGAATTTCTTCCCAATATCCAATCTAAATTGCCCTGCCTTCAGTTAAAAACCATTAGTGCCCTAATGCCACTTCCAGACCTGCCAAGCCCTACTCCCTCACATTGACACAGAAATTCTCAGCTCATTTGAAGGAACAGGGGGACAGAGCTGGTCTGAGGGATAGGCTCAGCTTTACTTCAGGCCTAGACCCTTGGTACAAGGACCTGATGGAGGAACTCCACCCACAGGAACATAAAAACATGGCTTAGCACAGCTATAGTGCTCACCCTTTGAGGACAGTGGCACAGCACCGCACGGCACACAAGGAGCAGAAGCCCAGGGCTGCTGCTTGTCACAGGGCGAAGGAAAACTCTCGTGTGTCTCCAATTTCCTCTGCTCTTGCTGCTCTAATGAGCCATCTGGTCTGCAAACACACACCCGCTCCCCGGTGCCGTGGCCACGCTCCCGGCGACCGCAGCTATCCCCGTTGGAAACCACCAGTAAAGGAATGTCAGGGAATTCAGGACTGGCCAATTCGCCACTGCCTTCCCCCTGTCACCAACCCACAAATCAACCAATCCATGCACAGGCTTCAAAACAATCACAGCATCCATTGTTCTTCCTCATACAAAAAGGGAGGTAATGACCAGGATACATTAAGACCAATTAAACACTTCCCATTAGGAATATTTGGGTTTTTTTCTGAGGTGTCCCCCTCAGAGAAGTAGGAAAACCTTATTTTTCTTTACTTAATGAAATTCCATATTGAGTGCTGGTCATGACACAGGTTGTTGAAAATTCCAGGTTTTCAATTACATTTAAAAAATAAATATATTGGTTGCATAGACAAAATTGGACAACCAGTAAGGTGAGAACTTCTAAAGGTGTTGGGAAATCAACTTCAAACTTCTTGCTCTCTCCAACTCCCTGACAGGAGGGTGGAGCCAGGTGGGGGTCAGGCTCTGCTCCCAGGAACAAGGGACAGGACAAGAGGAAATGGCCTCAAGTTGTGCCAGGGGAGCTTTAGATTGGAGATTAAGGAAAATTCCTTAATGGAAAGGTTCTCCAGCTGCCCAGGGCAGTGGTGGAGTCACCATTCCAAGAAGTGTTCAAAACCCATGTGGACACGGGTTAGTGGTGAACATGGTGCTGGGTTGATGGTTGGAGTACTTTTTAGCATGTTTTCCCCTTTTAACAGCAAATTAGAAAATTAAAGGCACTTTAGAAAAATTTAAGACACAGAACGAACCACTGAAACAGCAAATATAGAATTTTTATAGAATTTTTTAATAGAGCAAATATAAAGCAGAGTAACTCTAATTTCTGAATTCGTTGATCTCTCTGCTCTTGCTATCTTAGAGGTGACTGTCATGACTTTCCTATCCACAAGAAACTATGCCCTAACAGCTAAAAAAAAAATCAACCTAAAAGTAGCTGCAGAGAACTGACCATGAACTGAGAAATGCTTCATCACAAAGCACTTCACACTTTTTTTGTTAAATGAGGAACATCTTTAGTGTGTCTGACGTGAGCAAAACCTTGCTGTCCTTGGGTGATGTTAGTACAGAAAAATAAAATAAAATTTGATATAAGCACTGATTAGAAAGAAATCAGTCAGTGCTGATCACTTTAGGATGGAACTGAAATCACCAAATATCAAAGAATCACACTGTAAATGGTTATATTTACAGGGAAAGGGGGGAAAAGAAGGGCCAAAGGTTTCAATGATCACAGAATGGCAGAAGCTCAGACTAGTTTGGGTTGGAAGGGACCTTAAAGCTCATCCAGTTCCAGCCCCTGCCATGGGCAGGGACACCTTCCACTATCCCAGGTTGCTCAGGGCCCCATGAGTCACTGAAGAGCTGCTGATGAACGGAGATGTAAGAAAAGCAATATGATGAGAAAAAGTCTTCTTGGCTTTGGATCCTCATGATCTCACTTATGTTTATTCTGCATTTTTAAGTGCCTGGAGAAATGAGTAGGCACTTTCAAATGTAAATGTGAAAAAGTAAATAAATACCAAATTCCTAATTTAGCAGAACTGCAATTCTGACGTACATATAAACTGAAATGCGACCCATCATAATTAGATTTTTACCTTACCTTTCTCCTAAATAACTTTTAAAACTAGTTTTTACAAATTTTTGACATCTATTTCCACATTCCTTCCAATATAGTTTTTTTTTTCTATTTCATAAAAGCATTGCTAGGAGAAAACAAGAGAAGAACAGAAATGCTCTCACATCGTTGTGATTTGAGCCAATTAATTCCTCATTAGTGTTTCCATTACGTCCGTGCCTTCCCCCAATAAAACACACACACCTGGTCCCAGTCCAAGAACAAATAACTGAACTAAATTAAAAAAACCTGAACCTGCACATGTTAAAATGAGAAAATTGCCCTCCAGCCCCTCCCCAGCACCCAAATTGTGCTGCAGGTGGTCAAACCTCATGAGGACCAGCCTGGACAGTGGGACCACCAGTCTCATCCCTCACAAAGCCACAGGAGCTGCAGAGACCTGGTGTTGATGCTCATGGCCACCATTCACATTCCATCCCAATCCTGCTGCAGCTTTTGGTTGGGTTGTGTTTTTGGGTAGCGATGAAGAACTTTCCCTCCACCCCCCAGAATTCAAGGGTGATGATTTCTTTCCCTCTAGAAGCTTCTTATTAACAATGATACTTATTTTTCCAGTGTTGCCTGCACAGGAAGGTTGTTGGGATGGACCAAAGTCTCCTACAAAGTCAAGTCAAACCTCTCAGGGCTAAACCCCAAACCAGCAGCTAAAACATCAACAGCAGTGCTTAGACCAAGGAATTTCATTCACCAAGCTAAAAAGAATTCAGTTAGCCCATTTAGGAAAATTAATGAAAGTAAAAGCTTTACTTTAAATGTTTTATAATCTTCTGGTGGATAATCTGGGAAGCAGAATTCCCCTGATGTTCAGAGATGGAAGGAGAAGCAGCAGTAACTATTTCCCACCCGGCTTTGCCCGTTTTCACATTCACCCCAATGCTAAAGTTTTCACAATATGGCACTTTATTTCATCCCAGCTAATAAAAAATTCGTCAGTACCATCCTGGAATTTGGAAAATTCCTCACACTGAGGAGTTTTCATACCATGGAAGAGAAAGTACAGAAGATCCTCATGAAAACAAAGGTGCTGTGCAATCATGAAAAGTGAGAATCCCTTATTCACTCCCCAGTGATGACATTCGTGGGCAGACATGAATGAAAGACACTGCAAAAATCAGACTTCTGAGATAATTATTACTAATAATCAAGTGATTGATTTCTGTTATGAGGTCTTGGGGAACACAGAGAGTAAATGGGGGATGGTAAGGATTTTTTTCTCAGGTCCCATTTTTATCTAAATACATAAATAGAACAACTTCTTTGTAAAAATTGTTTTGTTAAAAAATACCAACACATTGTTTACAATAACTCTGAGGAATAAAACCACAGCTACTTTATGCAACTTATCACCGACTGCTTCTATGGCCCATGTTTATTGACATGAACACAGAACCATAGAATCA
The DNA here is from genome assembly GCF_025592945.1 of Manacus candei. NCBI lineage: Eukaryota > Metazoa > Chordata > Aves > Passeriformes > Pipridae > Manacus > Manacus candei. Next base: position 6,147,132 of record NW_026138098.1, on the reverse strand, counting down.
CAGAATTGTTTGGGTTGGAAAAGCCCTCTTAGACTATCAAGTCCAACCCACCAGCTCTGCCAAGACCACCACTAAACCATGTCCCCAAGTGCCACATCCACATGGCTTTTAAATCTCTCCATGGATGGTGACTCCACCACTGCCCTGGGCAGCTGTGCCAGGGCTGGACAAACTTTTCCACGAAGGAATTTTCCCGAATATTCAACCTAAATTTCTCCTGGCACTCGTTCCCTGGGAGCAGAGCCCGATCCCCACCCAGCTCCACCCTCTTGTCAGGGAGTTGCAGAGATCAATGTCAAAGCCTCAACCCCTCTTCTGCTGATCAAAAGCTACTTTAAGTGAACAACCCTGTCACTGAGAAGCTCACAACCCTTCAGATGTGTTCTTATTCCAACCTTTCAGGCAGCACATGTCGACAGCTGAACCACATCATTTTTATTGCTGCTGACCACGAATGAGGGAGATGGGAGACAGCAGCCCTGGATGATGGGAGCAGGGAGGGGATGAGTGTCCTGTGGCACTGACCTTGCTGGAGCAGTGGGTGGTGGAAAGCTGGCACGGGAAGGTTTGCCAGGGTGGCTGGCTCACAGAAATAAGCTCTCAGCCAGGCTGTGCACTGTTCCAGTGGCTCCGGCATCTCCTCCGCTCCCTCACACACTTCACAGGCAGCCGAGGCCTCTGCCCTGATGGGAGAGACAGAAATGAAAAATTACAATGATAAAAATTGCAACCTGGTCTAGTGGAAGGTGTCCCTACCCATGGCAAGGGGGTGGAATAAGACAGTCTTGAAGGTCCCTTCCAACCCAAACTGTTCCGGGATTCTGTGAAAATAATGAATGTTCACATTCTGTATATCAGCAGAATAAAATCCTCAAAACATTTAATCTGGAGTTAGACTCCAGCTATTTTCTGTTCAGATAAAGGTGACAGGATTCCTCATAGCAGTAACAAAAATGCACACTCATCATCTCTAGAAATGCAACAATGACACAATGTTAGGTGCAGCTGCAAAAAAATCCATGGAAGATCGGCATGAAGAAAGTGCTGTGTGTGAATAGGAAATGTCAGAGAGCAAGACCCAAACCCACGGTGGATGACACATCCTTGTGCTTCCGTGGAGGTTCCTCCTCCATGTCCCCCAAGGGCACAGTCCCTTCTCCCCAGGGACTATCCCTGGGGAAAGGAGGAAAGGAAGCAGCTTTCTGCCGCTCCCGTGCCTTCCTCTGCTCCGCTTCCTTCCAGCAACGTGGCAGGTCTCTGCTTTCCTCCCCTGATTGAATTGGAAGGAAGCAATTGAGAATTCATTTGATTTTCAATGGCAGCTCCTGCTTGCAGGGTCTGAAGAGAAAAGCGAGCGAACAGAAAGCACCTGTAAATAAAAATGTGCTTCTTCCCTTGCTCCTTTTTTGCTTCTTCTCCTTTGGAGGAGCAACGTGTGTATGAGAGCGATGAAAACGTGAACACTGGATTTGCACATATCCAGCTGCGTTTCCCAACCTGCACATTTTCAGGGATGCAGAGCAGTGCTGGGAAAGGGGTGGTGATGCTCTCCTGGTGCTTCCAAGGCTGTGACGTGGTGGGGATCTCTCCAAACTGCAGGATTTCAGGGTACCAACAAACAAACAGCCCATTAGTAATGCACCCCTGAGAAGTGATGGAGACAACATCAAGGGTGATGGCCAAAAACAGCAATCCCTGTCAATAATCTCCTCATATCCAGAACCTTCAGCACCACTGATGAGCCATCCAAAGGTTTTCTGATTACTGCAGCTTTTTTTTCCCAGGTGGAGCCAGAAGTTCCTCAACAGCAGAGCCTTCTGACGAGAGGCTGGATGTGTCACAAAGCAGGAGGAAGGGGAGAAAACTGTAGAAACATCGAAATACATGTGAACCTGAGACAACAGAAAAGCAGAGGAATTGTGCCACCCAGTTGTGGGGAAAGAGCAAACCCCACCCAATTCCCAGCACACTGCGAGGGAGTGACAGTATTTTGTGAGATCCCTCTGAGCAAAAAGCCAAAGCAAACGAAACGAGTGATGTTCCAGTAATGGCATCAAAGGCACCGGCTCTGCCTTTGCCACAAGGCACCTCTGCGAAAAGACTGAGCCTCTTCCCACTCCTGATGCACAACAGCCCGTGGAGCCGGAGCGACAGGATGTCGGCGGGATCAGCGGCAGCCCCGGCGCTGCCTCCGGACAGGATAAATGATGTGCTGGCAGGAGCCGGGTCAGGGCCGCTCTCAGAAGCAAAGCCCTCACTTGCCTGGTGCCTGATCAAACGGCCCTGCCATGTCCCCCAGCCCCAACTCACTTTCTGATTAATTGTTAACCACGTAATTACTGATGAGGAAGTGGCAGAGAACAGGAGGGACACAGAGATGGACAATTAAAACACTCTGGTCACACCAGAATCCGTGGTTTGGAGCAGAGGCAAAACAACACAGAAGAAATCAGACTGGGATCCAGTTTGTTGGGAATTAAGTGCAATTTTATTTCTCCTTTTCCATTTATTTATCAAATTAATGCTTTTGATTTTTCTTTTTGTGTGTGAAGTAGGACCAAATTGCTTTATAAAGCTGATGTCTAAAGCTTATGTTATTTTTCTAATTAATAATCTTTCTCCTAAAAAAAAAAGTATGAGAATCCAAGCATCCAAGCATAAATTTTTTTACATGAAACCCCCCAATATGGACTCAAACCAAGCTTCCAGCACAAGGGATAATCTGTTATTCCACACAGATACAACACAGCAAAATATGGCTCCGTTTTACCATGGACTGCTGGAGCTACGACAAAATAATAATGACAGAATATAATGATAATGCCTCTGAAACCTCCATGAGAAGTTGGGAGACTTTTCTGCTCCATTTATCCAGAAGAGCATGGAAAGCGCTCAAAACTACAGTCGCCTTATGTTTTTCACATCATCTTGTTTCACATTCTCAGGAGTCTGGAAATGATTTGGACTATAATGTCATCATAAAACTGAACGACTCCATCTCCTTGGAGCTCTGTGAGCAGCAGTCCCAGGAGCTGCCAGACAGGGACCAACCCAACAGGTCCAAAATAACATCATTCGCTCCCAAATCAGGGGGGGAGCAGCTCTGGGGAGACTCTGGGAGCCCCTTCCAGTGCCTAAAAGTACCCAGAGAGCTGGAGAGGGACTTAGGACAAGGGTCTGGAGCAATAAGACAAGAGGGAATGGCTTCCCACTGCCAGAGAACAGGGTTATATGGGATATTGGGAAGGAATTCTTGGCTGTGAGGATGGTGAGGCCCTGGCCCAGGTTGCCCAGAGAAGCTGTGGCTGCCCCATCCCTGGAAGTGTCCCAGGCCAGGTTAGATGGGGCTTGGAGCAACCTGGTCCAGTGGAAGGTGTCCCTGCCCATGGCAAGGGGTGGGACTGGATGGGCTTTAAGATCCCTTCCAACTCAAACCATCACACACACATTCCTCACTTCTATTGGGTGTTCCCTGTAGAAGTGCTGTTTGGATAAAATTTTTTTTTTTAATTTTTTTTTAAATTACTGGTTTTAAGAGCAGTGCCCTATCACTGCTGAACATCTCCAGATGTTTCTGGTGGGACCATTCTCCCAGCAGTTCAACACCAGACACTTTCCCAACACCTGCCAGCTCCATGGCCACCTCCACCTCAGCCAAGAAAGCGAACCCTTTGCACAGCAAAAATGAATTTCCTTCCAAGAATGCACTGACTCCTTTTCCTGCAGGATACAAATTCCACTTGCCAACATACACACCAAGAGCTTCAAATTGGCAGGGAGTTAAAAAAAAAATAAAACCCCCTCATATTAATTTTGCTTGGCTAGAGATGGTAACAGCTATTCCTGGGAATTTGACAGCATTAATAAAGAAAAAGAACCAACATAGCTTATGCATGGGTGTCTTCTGCTGGCCCTCCTCCCACTCCTGCCCCTCCTCCCACTCCTGCCCTTCCCTCCTCCCCTTTCCCATTCCAAACCTGAATAGCAGGACTCCTACAAAAGGCATTAAAAATCTAACTGAAAACACCAGCTGCCTTTTAAAGGATTTTCTCAGGCTTCAAAGCCGTTTCTTGGTCCAACTAAACCACACATTTGTTTGAAAAGCAACGTCAAAGTGGCCTCAAAACAGGAAAAGGGAGTAGATGAGTTACATAATGGGAAATTTCCCCCTTGTAGGAAATTCCTCAGCTCAATATTAGACTTCTTGGAAGGTTTCTGAACACTCTACTCCATCCATGGATTTTCAAGAATCTCTACTGTCAAGATGGTCAGGAAAAAGTTCAAAATTAGGGAAAAATACCCATCTAGGAGTCATATTAACTACTTGCGCCTAAATTTTAGCAATGAATAAGAAAAAGGAGCCCTTCTTAATGTCCTGCCCTTGGTGATGCCCAAGGAAAGGACCTGTTCTTGGTCACAGAGGCACCAACACACAGGATGGAAGCCAAAGTGGCTACTCATTATATTTTACCTATAGGAAGCTCAAGTCTTAAACTGTCAACAAGATATAATTTTATACAGGAAAATAAAATCAGCATATTCATCTAAAAAGAAAAAGAACGAAAAACAGAATATACAAAAAAATCCACCTGCTTTACTTGTGTCCCAAAGAATATAATTTTCTTTCCTTAAGTACCAACACCTTTTTCTCAAATGGGGCTAGAATGATTCCATAAATAAAGAATGGGAAGGATTTATTTAAAATGCACCAGTCTTATTTAAATCACTTCCACTTTCATCAGAGACTGTCACTGCACTTGTTTTCATTAGTGAATTGTGTTGGGTGCTGCCTGACCTCTCAAAAAATTCAAAGAGAAGGTTTTTGTATTTTCACCTGGTCAACAAGTAATCCCTGCTGTAAGGTTTCAGTTTGTATGTATTTTATTTAATTATTTAATTATTTTATTTTATTGCACTATTTTCTATTTTATTTTACATTTTTTACTTTATTTTATTTTATTTAACACAGAATTCTTTTGTTTGCATTAACATGGCAGCCTCTAACATGTCAGCAGTGAGTTACATGTCTGTCTTAACTTTTTGGTTAATGCAAATAAATTGGTTAAATGGATGTTCAGCTGCTCATGACCGACTCACCTTCACAGCTTTACAGTGTGATGCTTTAATTAAAACTCCAAATTCCTCCAACAGAAAAAAAAAGCTTGTTTTAAGCTATAAAAAGACACCTAAAATACATATGTATTTTTTAAAGGTGGGTGTTTCTGTGTGTACACTTGCAAGAGACTTTTTTTCCAGGCCAGGGAACCACTGCTGCTGATCAGATCTCCAGCCTGTGGTGGTGAAGTGCAAGAGTATTATCATTCCTGACAATGGGAATCCACCACAGCCCAGGAGCAGCCCTGCTGCTCCAGTTTTCCCACCCAACAGCTATTCCATGCCATTCCTATTGCAATCCCATGCCTCTCTTTCCATTACAGCCCTTTGCAAAGCCTGAACACACCAGGGAAGCCAGTTGGCTCCTGTGCTTGTGCAGCTGAGAGGTGTCTTCCCAAGGCTCCATCCCAGCCGTGTTTCTTCTGTGACTTCTCATGTTTGCATGGGATGAAATGAAGGAAAAGATGGTTTTAGCAGAGCGGGAGAAAAGCAGAAACACCACCTGTTTCAGTTTAACAGGTTCCTTCCAAACCACTTGCCAAGAACTGGAAGTTTCTACCGCGCTTCCAAAATAAACATGTAAGCAGCAGATTGGCTTCAGGATCATCCCAAATAGTTTAACCATGATGAAAATCAGAGAAATGCTGGGAGAAGCCATGTTTTAAAGGGGTAGGATTCCAATTATTTATTTCTCAGCTACTTTTTGCCTCAGTCCTTAATAAACCTTAACAGAAACAAGACAGACCTTGAGCTGCGTTGAAAGGAAGAGAAAATATCACAACGGCTCTGCTGGCACGTTCTTTGGGGTGAAGCCAAGAGCTGGCAGCTTCCTTAGGAAAAATATTATGAGGATGTTGTATTAGCTCCCATAACAGACTTATAAGTATCTGTATATTTATAAAATATTTGTGTATATTAAATATAATCGATTGGTTGAACACAACATCTCAAGCTCAGTTCCACTGCCTGGAGCCACACACATCTGAGGGTTTTATCCCTGGAAAACTACCTCACTTCCAGGGGTTTGCCGAAGAAGAGATTTATAACCGAGGTACTGAATAGTCCCTTTATTTCAAATTGGTTAAGAAATGAACCAAAAAAGTTCAACTCACAAATAAAAAATCGGAGCTTCTCCTATCCTGCAGTCACCTTCAGGTCACTGTTACATGTGGGTAGACTCAGATTAAATTATGAATTTTTTTTGGGTAATTTTTAAATTTTTCAATTCTGTAATTTTTTATTTTTCAATTTTTTGGAGCAATTTCTGCAATTTTTGTTAATAACGTAATTATTACAGAAATAGAGTTTCTAAATCAGAGTAAACTTTTACATTTGCAGAACTCACTGTTGATCCTCTAGGACCTGAGTAGTAACTCTTGTCATAAACAGGCGTGAGCAGCAAGTATAATTTAAAAGAGTATTATCTTTAAATGGCAATTTTTGTTTGATCAGCAAATGACTGACGACAATTCTCCACACAACTCTCAGACACGTGAATTCACCCAAAATAGGGCCTGTATAAAAAGTTGCACCGTCTTTTTCTTATAATCACATACATCTGTGCTTGTCTTAGCAAATAATTTTTCTCTTAGAGAAATAGCTGGTGTGTTACTCTTCAAATGGAAGAATCAGTAATGATTAGGAAACCAAAATTAACATTAAAATGAGACTCAGTGACGTGGCATTATTTGTTTCATAATAAACACAGAGTTAGCTGGTGTTTTTACTGAAGCCTTTACTGTGAAATTAACTGAAAATGTATTTTATCCACACCTAAATGTCATTTAAATAGCCTTTCTTTGATAGATGAAGGCTAAAGGCCACCCCAAAACTGCAGCTGAATTATCTGGTCTCTAATGATTCCGAAACGATTACGGGATGCAGAGCAATCTCGTTAAATTTTATTCCAAAGCTTACTACACTTGTGTTTTCTCTTATTTTTCTATCAATGAAGCCCAGGAGGTTTAAGAACAATTCATTATGTATGAGACCCAACTTACAGTGCTTGACTGTTGATTAATGGCAAAGTTTGCTGTGTGTACATTTGCAACATTAGATACATACAATATGCTAACTTATTCTTCCACCGAACCTAATTATTTACCAAAATGACTACTTGAGACTACAATTTATTAAATGCATGCATCCAGTCTCGATTTGGCCCCAAAAGACAGCCTGGAATGAAGATCTTTTACTTGATGTGACAACTTCTAGAAACAATGTTATTAATATTGTAAATGTGGCAAATAAAGAGTTCAAATAGCCGGGTGGCTCTGTTGCATTTCTTCCCCACAACTGAATCAATGAACAAAGCAGATTTTTAGGTTTAAAATTCATGGAGAATCACATCCTGACATAGTTTAATTTAGCTTCTTATAAATGAAGCGCCTGTATGATGGGAGGGAGAGATTAAAAAAAGGATGAGAGCTGCAATAAACACAATAACCCCCCCAATTCGCTTCGAATGGCCCCGATGCCGCTGCTTTTAAGACCTATTAAGAACAAATTGATGCATTTAGAGAAGAGCACAACTCAGGACTAAGACTTACTCCTTGTCATACAACCTGTGAAATATTTTCTCTATTCTGCTTTTATCTATTATCAAAGATGCAAATTCTTATGGATCTGATCAGTCAGGAATTCTGCAACCTGTCTTTAAACCCTCGAAAAGAAGCATCTGCACAAAGATTTGGGCATTGTATACAAACTCCGGATAAATATTAATAAATAATAAAATAAATATAAATAATAAAATATTAATATTCAAATTATCAACTGAATATAATAAATAATAAATATACACCTCTTGAGTAAAATACAAAGATATCCAAATGGCCTCATTTTTTCCCTCGATTTTTGCAATTAATGATGTTAAATTTGGGAACGAATCTGGGGTTGCCCAAGCCCACGATGCCTGAAAAGCTGCTGCCTGCTTATCCTGTACGTACCAGCAAACACTTCAAAGGAGGGAGTGAGACTCCTGTCTTCACATGCCAAGATAAGGAAAATCAATGTCAATGCCCAAAAGACTCAAGTGATAGCACTGAAGGTCATTAAATGCTACTCACTGCCCTGTACCATTAAAGTTTTGATTGGAATCCCATATAGGGAGACACAGATTACAAACAAGATCTTGCCCTGGGACATGGTACTGTGAGACCACGGAGGGAACAGTGACTGGAGAGCGGACACTCCTGAGGAACACAAGAAACATGTCCAAGGAACATGTCCAATGCTCTCTGTGTGTGTGCGGTCTTGGTTTATTTTTCCTGAACATATTTATTGTGTTTTCAGAGAAGTGAATCTCATTATGGATAAAGGTCAGTTTAATGTTCTGCCCTTTTTCTACCTTGGTCTCCAACCATCCTCCTAAACTCACCTGGTTTGGACCATCCCAGTACTTGTCTGCCCTCACTGCTCTACAGCAGATTTCATGGTCCACCTCCATGCTGGTCACCAATTCCAGGACTGCTTTCTTCTCATTTCCCACCCACATCTTTTCCAGGCTAAGTCTTGTTATCTCCAGATTTCATTCTGCACGTTTCCACCTCCTCTGTACTTTCAGGAATGATTCAGGTCAAGAAAACCTCAGTTAGTTCTGGAGCTCATCAGCACCGTAAGGTTGTATCTCCTTTGTGCTCAGCCCCACAAACAGCCCAGAGACCTCCCCCAGAGACCCACCCCCCTCCATGAATGAAACTCTTCAAAGACCTGCAGCTGGGCCCTATTGAGAGAACAAAAATACTCTGTGTATCAGAGCGACCTCTTCATAAATATTTCTGTTTCAAATCAGTGGGTTTGGCAGCAGAACAACCGGAAAATTTGTCGAAAAGACAAAAAACCCCAATTTCTGTGCATCTTCTTGTTGGAAAGGACCACCCTGTTCTACATTGAGAATAGGGGAGATCAAGCACATGCCCAAAAGACTCTGAACAAGCAACAAATAAGCAGATGCTTCACATTAAATGCTTTAAAACAAGAAGTAAAAATTGAGCCAAGTTCCAAGCGGCGGCACACTCGAGATGTTCGGCAACATTAAGCATAGGTGATATCATCAGTTCTAGCTATAATTAGGTTAAAAAGAAAGTCAGTTAATTTTAGCACTTACAAGAAATTGTTACAAAACATTTTTTCTTATATAAAAGAACTCTCCCATCAGACCTGTGAGGTCGGTTTTATCACAGGCAATTAAGTGTGTTAGGGCTGGCTGCAGGGGACCCTGAAACCACACACCACATTCCCTCTGCTTCTCCACTATCTCCTCTGGTTTGGGGTATTCACTATGATCCCCCAGCTCAGGGCAACTGCCACGCAGCATCACCTCGTACATAAACCCACCACCCCTACCCAGAACCCTGCCTTGCAGTGATAGCCCAGTTGCTAACTGGTATCTGAAATAAAACTTACATTTTTTCCACATATCTCAGATAGATATAATCCCAATTATGCATGGATTAAAAAAAAAAAAGTCCAAAACCTAAGGGAGTTAAAATACACATTACAACCCTTCTACTGCAAGACCCAGGTCTCTGAGCTGGTGCACGGGGACACTGAAGGACAAAAACTTAAGGCTGAATTATTGGAACTGGGCCCTGACTTTGGATGTCCACCTTGACGTGCGTCAGTGCATGAATTCCAGATGACAGTGAGCACCAAGAATTATAACCAACAGCACCTGCAGATACTCCAACCTATTAAAATGAATTAAGATACAGATAAATCAGGAACCTCTTAAGAATTCAACTCATCAGGACGTTTTTCAGAGCAAGTTCCCAGTGCAGGTGTAATGAAATCTGTGCCCTCTGAGCATCTCCTGTTTGGGCCAACTCTGGGCTCACCTGACACGCAGGATCTCCATCAGGGCAGACTGGCCAAGGACCTGATGTGCACAAATGGAGAATGATGAGAGTGTGTGGTGCAGTGACACACTGGAAAGAAGGGATGGGGCATCCAGAGGGACTTGGACAGGCTGGAGAGGTGGGGCTGTGCCAACCTCAGGACGCTCAACAGTGCCAAGTGCAAGGTCCTGCTCCTGGTTTGGAGCAAACCTGAACTCAGTGGGTGGAGAATGGTTTGAGAGCTGCCCTGGGGAGAAGGACTCGGGTTGTTGGTGGATGAGAAGCTCAATATGACCCAACAATGTGCACTTGCAGTCCAAAACCCCCTTGTGTCCTGGGTTCATCCCCACAGAGGGGGGAGATTCTGCCCCTCTGCCCTGCTCAGGTGAGACCCCACCTGCAGAGCTGCCTCCAGCTGTGGGATCCCAGCACAGGAAGGGACATGGAGCTGTTGGAGCGAGTCCCAAGGAGGTCACACAGATGCTCCAAGGGCTGGAGATCCTCTGCTCTGGAGCCAGGCTGGGAGAGCTGAGGGTATTCTCTTGGAGAAGGTTCTGGGGAGACCTTAGAGCACCTCAGAAAAATTAACATATGCCAATTAAAACAGCATTGTTAATAGATATACACTCTGCAAAGCTTTTCTACGGGGCTTTGAGACTGTTGCCCATGTGCTTTGGCAGGATCTTTCCCAAAATGGCACTAGCCATTGAAGAACTGGCTTTACCTCTTACCAATCTGACCTCAACCCTCAAAATACAACCCTATAACAGCAGGAAGAACAAAATATACAGAGTATTTTCTTTCATTTGGCTCACCATTTGTCAGCACTCCCTCTTCACTCTCTGGAACACACCACAGTGCCTCGGATCACCTCTTTGGAACTCTGTAGTTACAGCCCATTGTATATGCAAGACAGGCACTTTTGCACACACACATACGTAGAGAGCCTTTCCCTGCCACAGGCCATCCCTGCATCTTCTGGATCAGGAGGAAAAGCTTTTCTCTCAGGTAACCAAGCAAGAATTGGAAAACCAGCGGGGCACATCAATAAAACCAATAAAAATACTGTTTCAAAAAACTGCTGTTACAATTAACTGAAATAACAGTCTATAAACTGCCACCTCAGAAGCAGCTTGTTAAAGGCTGAACATAGAAACTGTAATTTAAACACACTCTGCCCTTCACGGACCACCCTGGCTGCAGGATGTCTCTCATTTCTCCCATCTTCCCACTAACCTCTGGATCCCAGGGGGATGCCTCATCACTGGGATCCAGGAGTTTCAGGACTTCTCTGTGCAGAGGTGCTGCCCTACAATGTGGACCTGATGTGACCTTACAAATCATATCCAAACCCCTCACGGAGGACAGAGTGGGATCTAGTGGAATTACAGCCCAGGCACTGGCATATTAGAATGAGAGTGGTTTGGGTTGGAAGGGACCTTAATGACCATCTCATTCGCATCCCCTGCCATGGGCAGGGACACCTTCCACTAGCCCAGGGTGCTCCAAGCCCCATCCAAGCTGGCCTTGGACACTTGTAGGGATGGGGCAGCCACAGCTTCTCTGGGACCTGTGCCAGGGCCTCAGAGGGGAGAATTTCTTCCCCATACCCAATCTAAATCAACCCTCCTACAACTAAAGCTATTCTCCTTTTCCTATCCCTCTTGTCCTATCCCATTCCTACTCTGAAACCCCACATCCTGTGGTGGCAGAGTCAGCAACACTCACAGACCATCCTTCTAAACGGACACAGACAAAACTCCTTTCCATAACTCCATTTCGAATCATGCAGGAATGTTTTCCCAGCCTGCTCTCTCTCCTCTCTCTTTTGAAGTAGAACATGGTGCCTGGAGACCGTCGTCCTCTGAGCTTTAGGTGCATCTGCATTACAACCCCATTAGCTTGTGTACTACACTCATTAATAAATAAGCTCCCCACTTAAGTGCCTTTCTTGTAAATTGGTTTGTTCTGTTCCATATAAATAATATAAATTTCTCTTATCAAGTCTGGTGGATTTTTTTCTTTACCTATGTACAGACACTCCAGCAATTTAACCTAAGAAGGGGTTCATGTAACGCTCTTCCTCAGTGTCCCTTGTCACCAGGTTGTATGTACATGGCAGCTGCAATATGTTAAATAGTTAGCATAGCAAAAAATAATGTCTTTAATAACTGGCATA
>NW_026138098.1:6125000-6130000 GCF_025592945.1 Manacus candei | reverse complement strand
CTAGATCCTGTTTGTGAGGAGATACCTGAAACTGGAGGAAAGTAAGTGTGACTCCTGTCTTCAAAGAATCACAGAATCTCAAGATGGTTTTGGTTGGAAGGGACCTCAAAGCCCATCCAGTCCCACCCCTTGCCACGGACAGGGACACCTCCCACTATTCCAGGTTGCTCCAAGCCCCCTTAATTACTGCCAAAAATGTCCTTGTGGTCTAATTGTCCATGATGGAGTAAATGTGTCATACATACAGACTTTTAACTTAAAAGGCAGAGAAAGTGTAGACATTTTACAGCTTTATTCAGTGAACTCCTACAAACATTATGCAGAATGAAAGATGAAAATACATAGTATTTCTTTTTCTGCCAGAAAGACACACACGAACCTGTAGTTACACATTTTCAATTTAACTCTGCAGCAAATAAGCATCATTAGTTCTGCATCTGATACAAACTCAGATTGCAGGCTCTGTAAGACCATGATTTCAGCTAGAAATTTGGGGGTTTTTTTTGTATTTCCCATAGGTTGGCTGCATCCTGCTCATATTTGCATGACAAACAAAATTTTCCGCTTCAAACTGAGCATTTTCCATTAGAAGAAAACAATCCAGTTCTAAAAACTGTTACAGTTTAAAAAAAGTAACAATTTATTTCATATGCTTCTAATTAGCAGCATAGAAATTTGGAAGATATCACTTCCCATGGCAGAAGGGTTGGAACTGGATGATCTTTAAGGTCCCTTCCAACCCAAACCAGCCTGGAATTCTATGAAATCAAGTAATTGATTTTTCTAGACATAAAAGAAAAAATCTGTGCTCAGATTGAAGAGATTTAAAGTAGGACTGTTTCTCACTGAAATTAAATCTTCCAAGTTTGGCTTTGGGGTTTTGGTTGTTTTTTTTAATATTTAATTTGAAAATCCTGTTTCAGCTCAGCCCAGGCTTGCAGCACAGGAGTTTGAAGACTTGATACATGCAACTGGATAGGGGATATTTTACATATCAGCATCTCAACTAGGTCCCAAATCTGGACAAAAATGGCTCAGCTCTAAATCCCTTTCCTCTGTATCAAATTATTGTCCAGAGAGGTTGTGAACTCTCTATCTCTGAAAGTGTCCCCATCCCTGGAAGACCAGGTTGGATGGGGCTTGGAGCAGCCTGGGATAGTGGAAGGTGTCCCTGCCCATGGCAGGGGGTGGAACTCAATGGGCTTTAAGGTGCCCTTCCAAACCAAACCATTCCATGTTTCTATGAATTGGAATGTCAAAGAACTTTCCCATCCTTTCTCCAAAGCAAAGATGCTGCTTTAGCAGCCACAGCCTCCCAGTGGCCACTCACCAGGTGTCAATATGAGCTTCTCTTTCTGAAGTCACTTAAACACAGAGATATGAAGGGTTGTGAGATGGCAACAATCTCAATTTGAGGCAAGGGAGATTTAGATTGGATATTAGGAAAAAATTCTTTACGGACTGGGTTGTAAAGCATTGGCACAGGTTGCCTAGAAAAGTGGAGGAGTCACCATCCCTGAAAGTGTACAAAAAATGTGGATGTGGCACTTGAGGGCGTGGTCTAGTGGTGAACAAGGTGGTGGTGCTGGTTGATGGTTGGACTTAGTGATTTTAAAGGTTTTTCCCAGCCTGAGCAATTCTGTGAGGAAAACCAAGAGAAGGTGCAGGAGTTGTATGACATGGGCACTGTGCACCAAAACAAATCCATAAATAAACCCATTATTACTTGCCCTGCAAGGCTCTCTCTGCCTTTCTCCCTTCGAGCAGGCGAAACCTCATCTCCCTCCCTGATCAGATTATTTTTGCTGTTCTTGATCGAGCCTAAACCCGTAGTTGGTAATTGCTACTTTGAACATGCTAATAACAAAACCTAACTCTTCTTTATGCTCCAACATTTTTCTGTATTAAGTGTGAATTTTTATGGCGTTTTTTCCCAACAAGACGTTTCGCTTGTAAATAACACAACATTAAGTGTCATGATATAATTGATTTTCTAATGAGGTTTTCAAAAAGCATTATATTTTTGCTTGTCAGGAAATCTTTACAACAGAAATAAGTCCTTCCATATGCATTCCTTATAAACTCAAGTTTTTATTCCTGCAGTGGAGTTGAGGTGGATTAAATCATGTGGATTTCCATAAAATAATTTATTGCATCAGATATTTTTACGGTTCTCCACATTTGCCTGTTGCACTGGGAAACTGGGTGGAAAACTACTTTAGAGCATGACTGAGATGGGGAAAACCTCAGCCTGGGACAGGAAAACCCAACAGCAGAACTGATGGTTAGACTTCATGATCTTAAAGGTCTTTTCCGACCTTAATAATTCTGTAGGTGAATTTGGTGTTGCAAACAAGGTGGATACAAATCCAAAAAAGATTCAACCTGCTCCTATAGAAAATAAAGGTCCAAGAGTTCAACACTGGACACACACCACTGGATACAGAATATTTTGTATCTCAGTATCTCAGTTATTCTGAAATCTGAACAACAACACATGGCTTGGCTCTACATCCCTTCAAAACAATAAAGTTGTTTAGTTTCTTTTGATGATTTTATCCAAGCCACATGCTATTTGAAGCAATCTGTGTCTGCCTTATGAAAAGAAAGTTCATACTTTTTGCAGGTTCAGGACTCACCCCCTATTGACAGCTGAAAAGAAAGTAGGAAGATAATATATAGAGATACATGTACACACACATAGAGAAATGGGGTAAATAAAAAATATTTCTAAAATATCCTAATAAAGTGGCACAAACCATCTTGCTTCTGACTCCATGAGACAGTCTCAGCCAACAGGAAATATGATTTATAGCCCTGAATTACCATTGGCAGTTCCACTTGTAGCTCCCCCTTTAATGCTCCAGAGTGATGCATTATTGATAAGAGGGACAAACACACACTTAAGCTTGGATTTGCAATTTAGCACAGGATTTATAAAAGAACCAAAAAGGATGGTTGATGGGACTGAAGAGCACCACGATATTTGGTCAGATTATCAACCTGCCACTGGCAGAAACCTGATGGGAAGGAGTCAGGAAAATCCCTGCAGAGCTGTTGGGAAGCTGTTCCATGAGTATCACAATTAATACATTAATAGAATCATTAAATTTCATACCTATTGATCCACACTTCCAAGACTCAGTGTCCACAAAGGCTCTCCCCACCCATGTCCCCAAAGAGGGAGTGATGCTTCAGGCTCTCCTGCTCATGGACAGCCCTGTGCCTGGGGTTTGGAGGAATATAATCATGTTCCTTGCCCTTGGTCAAACTCAGCTGAGACCATCCATCAAACTCAAAAGTAACTGGAAAAAAGGAAACAAGAAGGACCCAACAGCACGATCACATCAGCCTTAATTCCACAGGAAGCCAGAGAGAAAAAAAGGAAATAAAAAGTCTGCAGTGCACTGGGATAAGCTTTGCCTCTGTGGAAAAACAACTACCCCACCTTCTGCAATGCACAATCCCTTCATCCATGGTCCATCCAGCACCAGGGAGGTTTAGATTACATATTAGGAAAAATTCCTTCCCCAAAAGGGCTGTCCAGCCCCGGCACAGCTGCCCAGGGCAGTGGTGGAGTCCCTGTCCCTGAAGGGATTTAAAAGCTGTGTAGATGTGGCACCTGGGGACATGGGTTCGTGGCGGCCTTGGCAGTGCTGGGGGAATGGTTGGACTTGATGGTCCCACAGGGCTTTTCCAACCTTAATGGTTCCATGATTCTATATCCTGGTCCATTCCTGCTGCTTCCTCAGCAGCAGGTGTGTTCAGCAACTGGTGTGTTCACTGCAGCACCCTGGCAGGGCACCCACTGTCCCCCTTCCATCTGTCCTTCCACATCCAGCCTCTGGCTCCACACTTAAGCCCATGGACACTTTCACCTTGAGATACTGGAGAGCCCCAAGGTTACACAGTTCTGGTCCTACAGTGGGGTTTGCCAGGTGGTGCCATCCTTTCCCTTCAGTTCAATGAAGTTGGCAACATTCCAAGGACACAAACACACTTCAGAGTAACAACAGAGGCACAAGCAAGGTATGGAGGCAAGGTCAAACAACGCTCCAAATCCTGTCCGTCTGTGGTTGCACCTAAGTGTGGGTTTTCTTAGATGAATCTAGACTCAGCCACAGCTGGATTTCTGCACAAGTCTCCTCCTCTGACAGGGGAATAAAATTAAAAAAAAATAAATCTAGAAATCTCCTGGATTTGGCCATTAATATCAGCCTGAACCCCCTCTCCACCAAACCCCACCACAGCAGGTGGCAAGGGGTGATGCTCATCCCACATCTGCCAAAGGATCCCCCTGTTCCCCACCCCTCAAACACAACCCCCTCTCCCTCTCCCCACCCTGTTCTGCTCCCACCCTGTGCTCTGCAGAACTCCTATTTTTCAGCACCAATGGGACTGGCACCATCGACCCATCAGGCTCCGTTTCCTCTCTCCGGAGGGTGGTTTTGCTCCCTCTCGTGCTCTGTGGAGGTGCGAGGCCCCGGGGGAGGCCGGGCTGTCAGTGCTGCTTCCCGACCCACTGTACTGGAACCCCCGGCCTCCCTCCGGCTCTCCGGGGCCACCGGCAGCCGCCAAACCCAGCCCCGTGCGCCGGCACCTCCGCCGGGGCTCCTGCCCTGCGCTGCATACGAACGGACCCGGACACAGGGACAGGGAAAACAGGGAAAAACAGACACAGAAAAGGAGATCCAGCATTTTGTTGTTGTTGTTGTTGTTTTTAACTCCCTAGTAATCTTTATAAAACTTTGCTTTATCATCTGTCTCGCTTTAAAAAGTCTTTTTATTGTGGGAGTTATCAGGCTGGTGATACGGCAGGTTTTTCATTGTGTATCTCTTGCTCTGAGCCTTCTTCCCAAATGGATGCTAATGTCTGCAAGCTAAAAGAGTGTTGCTTTTATTTTGGTTTTATTTTTTGTAGTGTTTTTTTTTTCTTTTTTTTTTTTTTTGTTGGTTGTTTTTTGGGGTTTTTTGTTTGTTTTTTCATCTTGCAGAACACT
>NW_026138098.1:6102500-6120000 GCF_025592945.1 Manacus candei | reverse complement strand
GCTCATTTAGGCACTGGAAGGGGCTCTCAGGTCTCCCTGGAGCCTTCTCTTCTCCAGTTGAACCCCCGCAGCTCTCCCAGCCTGGCTCCAGAGCAGCTCTACTGATAAAATGAGAGGCTTTCCAGTTCAATCCCACTGATGCTCTAGCAGGGATTCAGACAGGAACGGGACTCAGCCTGGGAAGAGTGGATACAGTGGGATTTTCAATTTTATTATCTAGAAGCTTTTTTGGTACTGTGTTTTTTAAAAGAGAGCCCTGAAATGAAATAAAACACCTGCCAGAGCCACCACCAATCACCACCACCAATCACCACATTCCTTCATCCCTCTCATTCCATACATCCCTTCCACACACTTCCCTGCTCCAGCAGCACACTGTCCACCCCCTTTTAGGATATGGAAAACAAGTTGTTTTCTTGGCCTTCATTAGAGCAAATAAGATAAAGCAGTCAGCTGGTGAGGTTCCTTCATTTTATCATTGCTCTTGTTTGACTGTTGACAATCTCTGTGGGGTTATTCCATTTGCCTATTGCAAAATAAATCATATTTGAAGTTATCACTTCTAGGTCAGGTTTTAATTTGCTGGACTTCATTTGGGAAAAAGAAAACATGTGTTTTCTGCCTCAAACATTTGCAATGCAATAATTAACAGAGTGCCAATATTCCAGTCCTAATGACTGTCTAATCTTAGTGGTGCGTGTATGGAGTATTTTAATATTTCATCATGTTTTATTTCAATTGCAGCAGAGTGAAGCTGCAGTTGCGTTTCTCCAAAGATTAAATTGTTTTAAATCACTGAAGTAAAAATATTACTTCATTTCTCTGTCTTTTTCTTGACAATGCAAAATTAAAAGAGTCACTCATTTTTAAAGATCTGTGGGGAGAAAATGTTCTCTTCTGTTTTGCTTCGTAACGCAGGATCTTGGCTGAGTCTCCATGTTCCCAACAGCAGGGATGATCCCACTGCAGGTTTGTACCTCTCCATGGTAAGTTCCCTACTTCACCCCACTCCTCCCTGAGCAGAGATGAATAAATTTCAGGGGACCTTCTAGCACCTTCCAGTGCCTAAAGGGGCTCCAAGAGAGCTGGAGAGGGACTTCGGACAAGGGCCTGGAGTGACAAGACAAGGGGGAATGGCTTCCCTCTGCCAGAGAACAGGGTTACATGAGATATTGGGAAGGAATTCTTGGCTGTGAGGGTGGGGAGACCCTGGCACAGGTTGCCCAGAGAAGTTGTAGAAATGTCCAAGGCCAGGTTGGATGGGGTTTGGAGCAACCTGGTCTAGTGGAAGGTGTCCCTGCCCATGGCAGGGGGTGGAATGAGATGAGCTTTAAGGTCCTTTCCAACCCAAACCACCCCAGTATTTTGTGATTCCATGAAATCGGTGTGAAGACCCCCAGGGCCCTGCTCGAAGTCCATCTCTACAGCAGCACCAAGGCTTTCACTGGGACCACTTCCAGCCCAGTTATGGCCAGGAGATGTGGCCAGGGAATGTGGAGCTGCAACAACCCAGAGCACCCTTGAAAGCAGTTTGAAAGGATGATTCTTTTACGTAAGACAGTCCTTTACACAAGAGCTGTTGAGGAGCCCTAATTTCTCTTCTTCTATATCTTTACCCTTCAAAGACAGAGAACTGACACCACAGCTCAATGACAAACATGGTTTAACATGTTTTTAAAGCTCTTCGAACAACAAATCTGGCTCCTATTTGTAGGTCCCCCAAAAGGTGACAGCACTACAGTGAAAACCTCTGAACTGCAAAACAACACATCTTTGCACCCATGAATTTCAAGTTCTGAGATATCTGTTCTGTATGAAAAACCATGCTACTGCATAATAAAGCTTATTATTAGAAGTATTTAACATAATGGTTTAGTAAGTAGGAAATTCTCATTAAAACGAGTGTGGTGTTTGCACCACTGATTGTGATGAGTCTTTACTGAGTGAAAACGCTGCTGTAGTGCACAAAACATTATAATGGATACCCAATTTAATTATTTAAGCACATACACAACATATTTACACAAACGTGCATAGACTTGCTGCCTTGTGCCATAAAACATCAGAGCAAACTGCAGCCCTGGAGGTGCTGGGGCAAGACACGAATGGAAAGGAAACTGATTTTAAAGAATAATATGGGCAACTTTTCACTAAAATATTTATGGCTTTTTTATGGTAAAGTATAAATGATAATTGACATGAATAGCATACAGGATGGACTATTAAATATAAATCTTCCCCTTTTTTCCTTGTAGTTTCTTATGACAACCAGACTGCCACCAGTATGACCAGTATGGTCCAACAGGGATAATGCAAAGAGATATCTCCAAAAATTACTCCCAGATACAACTCAATCAGCTTATGTGAAATAATGAGAAATCAAAATTATGTTGATGAATTAAGAGAAATAGTCCAAAGCACCATGACAGGAGAGTCATGATCAAGTGCAGATCACAAGGACTAGGAATGGAAAAATCAATATATACACAGAAAATAATACCAAGAGTCCTTTCCAGCCTCACCTGGCCTGTGATTGTTGTTGCTTTGCAATATTTGTACTTATTAACAATTAGGTAGGATATGAACCTGATAAAACTGATTTAAAATTGGTGAGATGCTCGCATGGGCTGCTCCAAGGACAATCACTCCTGGACAGTGTCCACAGCATTGGGATCATTACTGGCTCCAATCTCCTTCCAGGGGCAGATAATACTCAGATTTGCAAGACCCAGAGGCTGACTGCCCAAGGGGAAAACAACTGCACCCAGGACAGAAGGCCACGGTCGCCCCAACTTTGAAAACCACACCTCAGTTTTTTCCAGCCTCAGTGGGCACTTTAGAAAACCAAAACTGCTAAAATATACAGTAAATTTACAGCTGTAAAAATAGTTAGGAACAGTTCTAGCACAGGATTTTGCATTACACGTTGGCTGCATAAAATCACCAAGATGAAATTTAATTTCTACCAATCAGCCCGAGGTGAAAGGGCATGAACTGAACTTGATGTGACACACTCTGGGTTTTACTGTGCAATGCACTTTAAAATCTGTATTAACATATCTGTGTAGTTGGTAGAAGGGAGCCCACTCCCTAAATTAGGATAAAAAATTGTGTTTAATTCTATATATATTTATCTATTTGCACACTGAACTCCTTCAGCCATTCATGTTCCCTGAAAGAATCTATCAATTGGTGCTGATCACAATTGTTAAACCTTCCTAACCAGCAAACCTAATTATCATAAATAAACCTAAATAAATCTTACTGGTGCCCCAGGAATTTATACTGAAACCAGTCTCAAATTCCTAATTGCTGGTGTAACAGTTCAGTGGAACAGGATAAAGCAGTGAAGAGTTAGTGACCATCTCTGACAGCTCCTGGAGCACAGACGAGATCCCAGAGGATTTACAAAGCCGAGGGAAAAGGAGACAGGAAGAAATTATAGACCAGTCAAACTTTGATATTGGGAGAGATAATGGAACAAATTATTAAAATATTTATAAGCATCTCAGGTTCATAAGGTTATAAAGCACCAAACAAATCTAATCTTTTTCTTTGACAAGATAATTGGCCTCATGGATAAGGGGGGGCAGTGTAGGGGAAATATATACTGACTTTATCAAGATTTTTATATACCTTTGCTGATGACACTCTCATAAAAAAGAGGGAAATACAGCTTACATTAACAGAGTCTAAGGTGGACACCAAGAAAAGTTTTAAAAATTGAAGCTGAGTGTTTTCTGTGTGGTTACAAGGGCAACTGCAACCTCAGAGTGAGTGCTTTGCAGTAATATGAGCTGGAAGTCCCAATTTTTGTGTTTTAATGCCAGGAAAATGAACTTCCAATACCAGTTGTCAACTGGGAGGGCATTATACCTCCAGAATTTGCTACGTTCGATTAAGCTTGAATTGATTGGAGAATATCCTTATACATCCAATGCACATCAAGTTGGGATATGGACAAGCAGCTTATGTGAAGAATTTAGATAAATAGTCCAAACCAGCAAGACAGGAGAGCCATGATCAAGTGCAGAACACAACTATCGGGAATGAAAAAAACAATTATCCATCCAGAAATTTCAGAGTCCCCTCCAGTCTCACCTGTTCTGTGATTGTTGTTGTTCTTAAAACGGACAGCTTCCACTAGCCCAGGTTGCTCCAAGCCCCTTCCAACCTGGCCTTGGACACTTCCAGGGATGGGGCAGCCACAGCTTCTCTGGGCAACCAGTGCCAGGGCCTCACCACCCTCCCAGCTAAGAATTCCTTCTCAATATCCCATCTAACCCTGCCCTCTGGCAGTGGGAATCCATTCTCTGCCTCCTGTCCCTCCAGGCCTTTGACCAAAGTCCCTCTCCAGCTCTCTTCTAGCCCCCCTACATAAAGACTTCATTTTTTATGGCTGTGTGGGAGCTGGTTACAGCAACTTACCTCTGAAAAACAACATTCGAGTGCCGCTGCCAAACTCCACTATAATAAAAACGTGTTTATTTCTGCTGTGCCCGAGCCAGAGGAGCACTGTGGATGATGGGGTATCCCCACACTCTGAGCTGTGCTCTGAGCCCTGGATACTCCCTCTACCCCACACCAGCCAAATTCATTATTTAAAACACATCTAAGCAAATCACAGGGCAGAAGAGCTCCTAAAACACAGCAACTCCCACACTCTCCTGTCCATAGTACCTGAAACCACAGTGGATTTCTTTACATACAGAAAAAAAGAAAAATCATGATAATCAGGGAAGTCTGTCCTGAGACTCAAAAATATATTTATTTAAAATAATTTACACTTTGAAATGGTCATTAGAGAAAAATAAATGTCTGGTTTTAATTATAAAGTCTGAGGCACAAACATCAGCTTGGCCAAGAGCAGTGTGAGCAGCCACATCAACACAGATCTTCCCAGGTAATGGAGTAATTCACAGAGACACATTACACTTCATGAGAGCACTTTATTTAGTAATGGAGATCTACTGGTCTCTGCATGGATCATATTAGTTTGGCTCAGGAGCAGCTCCTCTGCTCTATCAACCATGTTTTTCCACATGCCATGAAATATTTTTACTTTACGTGGTCCATACTTGCACACTTTATGTCTAATACTGAACAGCCCAGTAAATCCACACTGCAAATGTAAGGGTTTTACTGTGTGCTCAGAGAGAGAGAAGGCAGATAAACAGTAAAACAAAATAATCTTCACGAGTCCAATGGTTTGAGTGAAACCTGGGATAGCAATAAAGGCTGGCTGGAGATGCTGTTGTGATGGGATGAAGGTGGGTGTCTCTCTACAGCCAGTCTGACATCCATATGATGTGGTTACAGAGTTAGTGATAGGCAATTAACCACAGAATCATACAATCCCAGAATGGTTTGGGTTGGAGCAGATCTTAAAGACCATCCAGTTCCACCCCCTGCCAAGGCCAGGGACACCTTCCACTAGACCAGGTTTCTCCAAGCCCCATCCAACCTGGCCTTGGACACTTCCAGAGGTGGGGCAGCCACAGCTTCTCTGGGCAACCTGTACCAGGGCCTCACCACCCTCACAAAGAAGTATTTCTTCCTCATATCTGATATAAATCTATTCTCCTTCAGTTTAAGGCCATCAAGGCCCATATGGATTTGCTATGGCATCATGGATGCACAAAACCAGCTCATTAAATGGACACGATGAGAACTGTAGTAATGCATAATAAAGTCAATCCCTCCATGTCACTCCTCATTTCTTCCTGCTAAAGAGTTGGAAGAGAGCGCTGGGTGGATTCCCTGCCCATCATCCTTGTCAGCTAAATGAATTAAAACCACTAGGAAAAACCCAGTAAACCACCCAGAGACTCGCCCTCTCTTCCCATGCTTGTGTTGGCATGAAAAACTCCACAGTGGCTGTGCCTTGGGAAATTACTGTTCCCAAAACCCACATGCTTAGGAACAAAGTACAGTTATTTAGTCATAGAATCCCTCAATGGTTTGGGTTGGAAGGGACCTTAAAACTCATCCAGTTCCAACTCCCTGCCATGGGCAGGGACACCTTCCACTAGCCCAGGTTGCTCCAAGCCCTGTCCAACCTGGCCTTGGACACTCCTATTCAGTAAGAGGGGGCATTACTTAAAGGCTGGATTTCTTTGAGGTTGTTTTTTTTTTTTTTTTGCAAGACTTATCCTTTTTAAAGCTGTTTATTATTCCTCGGATGCAGAGGCTTCAATATCTTCTTAAAAAATAGAAAACTGGAACAAATACCTGAAAACACTCCCCCCACACACACACCTTCTGCTGGTGATTTATATATAATATAGATTGTGTTCCTGCCCATGGAACAAGATAATTATTAAGGTCCCTCCCAACCCAAAATCTTCTATAATTCTCTATATATTATTTAAATGTGCCCTCTGGGGCATTTTGAAGAGGAGCTTGGCAGGTTGGTGGTGGTGCCAAGTGTTCCTGCTCTCCCCATGGGGTCCAACAACACTTTGGGCTCTGAAGGTTCCGTCACTCACACCAAACCTCCTGCCAAGGAAACCCACTTAGTGGCAGCTTGAAAGGTCACCTCAGCCACACAACTTCCATCTCCACCGAAAGCCATCTCGGAAGGCTTTACAAATATTTGGAGTCCGATTCTCCAAACATGATTTGTCCAAACAACACAGAGCAAAGCACACCCGAAGAAAGCCCCTCTATAAACAGCCTACCAGGGAAAAAAAATGTTTACTTTCTTTACTGCATGTGAGAGGGAGGTAAAACCTAAACAAACTTTCAACACCAGCTGAGTTTACATATTTAAACTTGGACGGTGCCAAAGTTGCAGCCGAACTGGCACCGAAAAACCTAACAAAAAAAGTCATATATTGACAAAACACACAGTCATAATAAAACCACATCCAGTTAATAACTTTGAGAACTAATGTTAACTCCTAGCACAATAGAAAAGTCTCCTTAAACACAATAAAGCAGTGATATAATTTACTCTCAGCTCCTTTTCAAAACATTACTCTCTGCCCACAATCACATTCAGATTACAAAATTCCTTTTGTAGTTTTCTCCTAGCTGTGGGAATAAAATAAACCACTTAGATGACAGTAAAGTGTCTGTAAAATATATAACAGCAATAACTCCTGGTGGAAATGCGGCAGATATTTATACAAGAGCCAAAGCAGGGAGCATTGTTAATACCAAGGGAGGGGGGGGTTGAGAGGCCTCTTTTGGGTGAGATCCTGGGGATCCTGGTGCCACAAACTCTGTCCCCAGCTTTAGTCTGGTACCAGACACGAGGTGACAAGTGCTGGGGAAGCTTTCCCGGCCCCATGGCACTACCACACAGCTGGTTCAGGAAGAGAGCAGACTGCTCCTTGGCAGCTTGGGAGCAGGGGCAGAGCCAGGGTGAGAAAAGCATGGACTTGGCAGCAGCCAGAAATAACCTGACTTAATTAAAGGTAATTTATTTCACAGAGTCATAGAATAGAATCATAAAATTATTAAGGTTGGAAAAGACCTCCAATATCATTGAGTCCAACCTGATCCCCACCTTGTCACCCAGCCCAGAGCACTGAGTGCCACGTCCAGTCGTTCCTTGGACACCTCCAGGGATGGGGACACCACCACCTCCCTGGGCAGCCCCTTCCAATGCCTGAACACCCTCTCTGTGAAGGAATTCTTCCTGATTTCTACCGTTTTGCAGTTGTAGAACATAATTATCAAGTAATAATGTAAGGATTGTTATTTATCAAACACAATATCCATCCTGCCTAAGTAACTGATGTGGTTGAACTTCTGACAAGGAAAAGAAGATGATTAGTGGTTCAAATTAGGCATCAGGAATAATTTCGTCACTGAAAGGGTTGTAAAGCTCTGGACCAGGCTGCCCAGGGCAGTAGGGGAGTTGCCATCCCTGGAAGTGTTCAAAAAACATGTGGATGTGGCACTTGAGGACATGGTTTAGTGGTGGACATGGTGGTGATGCTGGTTGATGGTTGGACTTGATGATCTTAAAGGTCTTTTCCAGCCTTAACTACTCTATAATACCAGGATTTTACCCAATGAAGGAGTCTTACATTACCAGAAAAACTAATCAAAGATCTCTATAGGAAGCCATTACAAGGTGGCCACCATGACCAGGACTACATGGAAAGACAGGTTGAGACCACAAAAAATGTGAACAATGATTCCATTTGTGGAAGTCCTGGTTGTCCTTAGTCGTCACCTGTCCTTTATGTAAGAAGTCATGGAGAAACAGAGAAGGCAAAGTCTCCCAAGACTCCACTACTAAGAGTTATCTCATGGAAGGAGGTGGGAAAAGCAGCTTTTGTCCGTATTTCTCTGCCATCCAGTACCACAGCTCAGTCACTAAATCACAGCTGAAACACTTCATAGAGCAAAGGGAAACCACCTATTTTACATCCAGTGGTTCCACCAGCGCTGAAGGACCAAAACCTGAAGTAGGATTTCCCATGGTCAGATCCTCCCCACCTTCAGCCCACAAACAGGGCACACGAACCCACCTTATTAACTCCTACCACCATCAACATCTGTCTGCAGCTGGAGACCACAGTCAAGCCCTGCTCACCGGCTCTACACGAATTCTTAGGGTTTCTCTATGAACGCAGAACAAATGCATTAATTTGGATACATCAAAAGTTACATCAAATTTGAGGTCAGCCAATGTAAATCACGGGCCCCAATGCCCGAAGCCCCGGACGGCCACATTAGTATGTGTGTTAGGGGGAATGTACTGGGGACAGCTTTTCAACGTGTTTAAATGTGTTCTCATGGAATTTAACTGAGTGCTTAATTCCTTGATGAGAGAAATTAAGCTTCCAGATCAAAATCGACACTTTCAGAGCTGAAAAAAGAAAATATTGTTTTATCTTCTACTATAAAGCTCAAGCTCCTGCAGTATCAATGGCCTTTGCTTTTGTTTAGGGCTTTTCTTGTTGGTTTAGTTTTGAGTGTTGGTTTTTAAATGTGTTTGCAAACATCAGTTTCAATGTGAAATCCACAGAGTCAATGAAAAATGTGTCAAAATACAGAATCAGAGAATGGCCTGGGTTGGAAGGGACCTTAAAGCTCATCTCATCCCATCCCCTGCCATGGGCAGGGACACCTTCCACTAGACCTAAGAGAATGGCCACATATCACCCACAACCCCTATATTTTTCCCATCACATGGATAACATCTCCTGTAAGGTGGCGAGGAGCAGGAAGGGTTGGAGAGGACCCATTTGCAGTGATCCAAGGTTAATTTCCAGTTAACAGGAACTGGAGCTCTGGATACAACCCTAGGCACAAAGGATCCTGAGGAGCCCTAAGTCTGGCAGCCAAATGTAAATACTGAGGGAGTAACTTCAGCCCCTGCAGACTTTACACCTCTGAAATGTTCTACCACAAGTTCTCCATGGCCAAGAATCCCCATTTTTGGCCATAACGACACCTCACAACAACGTGTGGCCACAGAAATGATGTTGGAAGCTGTTGGTTGAAAACACAATGCACTAATTAAAGCCAAGGGTGATGGACATTTTTAAGTGGAGCAGAATTAGTGGCCTCCCAAGTTTTGATGTCTTTTACAGTCTGCAAAAATTATTTTCTTCAACTTTTTCTGCATGTTGTTTTTAAAGTTGTTTTACTGCATATAAAACCATCAGGCTCTGGAACCACACATGGGCTTTCTGCATAAAAAAATCACCTTATCTTTGTATAAGCAAACTATTTTAACTCCCCAGAGCTATTTAGGTAACCACTTGCTGTGACCTCTGAATTCTTATCCTGAATTATATTTTTATGTGCTATATAAAGGTACTGTTATGTTACTGTTTTGATTCCAGGTGCCAAAAAGGACAAGTTTATTGCCAACTGCTCACTCTGTGCCTTTTTTTTTGTTGTTTTGTTTTAAAGACTTAACTGACCCAGCAGTTGAATTTGTTTTTAATTTGCACCTGAACAGTTTATGAGGAAAATCACATCTACTATGAAGAAAAAAATAAACAAATCAGTAATATTTTGGGGAAAAATCAACAGCCAAAAGTGTCACCTTGCTTGCAGGACTGAAAGGCACTGTATTGGCACAAAAGTACTCTTCTTGGTGTCACATTTTGTTCTCCATCCCAAAAGTGGCAGCAAAACCATAATCATAAAATCATGGACTGATTTGGGTTGGAAGGGACCCCAAAGGCAAATAGTATTTGCACAGACAATGAAATGATCCTTCAGTTACTCAAAGGGTCTTATAGCCCTTAAAGTGAATTTGTTCACAAGATCTACACATCTGAAAGACAAATCACTGAAAGAGAGGGGGAAAAGGAAGGGATAAGTGTTTTAGATATAAGTAGCATCCAGGAAAGAGTTAGAAATTATTATTATTGTTAATAATAATAATAATAATAATAATAATAATAATAATAATAATAATAATAATAATAATGTCTTTAAAACACTTCAAATTACATGTTTCCTAAAGGATTCACAAGTTGATGTGAATCACAAAATGATGTATGGAGATGGTTTTCCCTATACTCCTGAAACATATTAGGTTCTGATTTGATATTAGGAAGAAATTCCTTCCTGTGAGGGTGGGGAGGCCCTGGCCCAGGTTGCCCAGAGAAGCTGTGGCTGCCCCATCCCTGGAGGGGATCTGAGGGGGGGTAAGAGGAGAACTATGGTAGGAAAGGCATTAGCAGGTAAGGGATCAGCACTCAGGATGCTTGTGGTAGGTAAGAGTAAGCCAGATCACCACCCCTGACAGCTTCAACAGGGAGTATGTCATCCACCAGCTTTTCTCATCCATAATGAGAACTAATTTAAATAAAAGAAAAAGCACATATCCCAACCCATTAGTGAAGGGATACAACAAGAACTGAAACCTATGTAATACTGCAGAAAATGTGCTTCCCACAGAAGTTCTATCATCAACATTTCTGAATAATTAATTGGAAATAAAAGCAGCTGGAAGGTTAGCATGCTTTAATGCTTTTTGAATGATTTTCAATATTCAATGACTTTCAGCATAACAGTGAGCGTGGAGTTGTGCATCACATCACACTCAGGTGACCGATGGAAAGACAGAGAAATGCAGGGAACAGTAAAACACAACCTCCTACATCAAAATAAAAATCAAACATACTTGTAGATGAAAACTAAATTTAATGTTTGCTCCTGAGAGATGGAAAAAGAACCCTGGGAAGGGCTATATTGCCTTGGATTGGTGGAATGAGATGCAAAATGCATATGAAAGATTTTCATTTGAGCTGATAAAACTGCATGCTTTGGAAACGCGGGGCTCTGCAACGAACAACACTGAGGTCTGGTGTCAATTTAAATGCACTGAACACCAGGAAAATGCCCCCAACTAAGGCTTCAAACTTGTACAGCACATTTCCACTCAACCCAACTAGATTGCCTGTCACATCTGACATGGCTTGTCAAAAGTTATCCTTCACTGCTCATGGGCAACATGGAGGGTCAAAAGACCAAATACAATGGTCCAACCCATCCCATTTTTTTTCCTTCAGAGCAGCAGATATTGAACTCGAAGATGACAAGACAGAGCAGGTTGAAGCGGCTGCCAGAGAAAGAGAAGCTGTCCAGAGCCGCTGATCTGAAGGAGAAAAACCAGCCGGTCTGTGCATGTCATGGCCGGGGCTCGGGCGCTGACAGTCTCACACAAAAGGCAGTGAAAAGCCGAGAAACTTGAAGTGGCCTTTGCAAACCATTTCAGCCGTTAAAAGGAAAGAGCTGGTCACCCGGTAATGTGAAACGCGCCGCGGTCGTGATTGAAGGGGGAAAGGACGTCCTGCCTCTCCTTAATCTGCAGCCACATCAACCAGAGGGGATTTTTCACTCTCTGGAAAAACCTGAATTTTAAGAAGTGGCTTTTTCGCTCAGAGTTTATTGTTATTTGAAAACAACCAACACCTTTCTAAAGCAGCT
Organism: Manacus candei; assembly: GCF_025592945.1. Classification (NCBI taxonomy): domain Eukaryota; kingdom Metazoa; phylum Chordata; class Aves; order Passeriformes; family Pipridae; genus Manacus; species Manacus candei. Next base: position 6,108,090 of record NW_026138098.1, on the reverse strand, counting down.
CAAAACATTTATCTGCATTTTCGGTCGAGGCCTGTTTGTGCTGACAGAAGACATTAAGTGATAATTTATGGAAAAGCAACTTATTAACAGTTGTCCTAGAATTAGTAATGTTACACCTGTGTGAAAGGTCAACTGCAGAGATTTTCCACAATATCACTAAAAAAGTTGTCACGTGCTGCAAACATGTCAGTGCAATAAATTTTGGTGCATTCATTTCCCTCTTTACCCACCTCCTCTTTACCCCCCCACCGACATAGTGTGAACCCTCTCTATGGCTAATCGTCTTGATCTTACTCAAAGAGAAGATTCAAAAGAATCCCAACTTGCTCCTGTTTTCTTTCTCCATAATAATTCAAGATTCATGTATGATTTCTCCACCCCCACAACAATGACGACAAAGCTGGTTGAGATCCTCAACCCCTGGAGTGCAGATTGGCAGCATACAGTGACAGACTGCCCTGAAGAGCAGCCATATCCAGGCACAGGTTAATACAAGGTATTTCCAACCTTAATTCCTCCTTTCTGATGTCACCTTTATGCTTTAATTGCCTCAAAAGCAACATCAACTTAAATTAATGAGAGAATCCGGAATTACCACCTCTGAGCAGATGCAGGAAGTTCATGTTTGCTGTTGGTGACAGAGCTGGTTGTAGACTACAGTGACATTTTTAATACTTGGGTGGCTAAAATATCAGTATTTGAATAGGAAATCTCGCATTTTACACCCTTCTGGAATTTAATGTTTTTCAATCTTTCTGGGCTGCATTCAGTTTTGCTGGATAACCTTTCCATCTAATCTACCAAGTGGCTCACTGAATTTTAGCATCTTATATGTATTCAAACACTTGTGTTCAAATACATATTTTCTTTCACAGGTTTTTTATTTTTTTTTCTTTTTTGGTATTGGGAAAGGCCCTTCAGATCACTTAAATTCATATACACAAGGACCTGCCCGAGTAAGTTCAGAGGTGGGCCACAAAGATGGCAATTGTAATTGCCCCATTCGTCTGTGGAAGTGTCCAAGGCCAAACTGGATGGGGCTTGGAGCAACCTGGTCTAGTAGAAGGTGTCTCTGCCCATAGCAGGGGGTGGAACAAGATGATCTTTAAGGTCCCTTCCAACCCAAACTATTCTATGATATAACCATAGATAGGTATTTCACCTTGTTTGCCTAAACAATCCTCATGAACGAAAAAAGCAAATATTTCAGATGTTTTTAAGACCTTAACCTTCAGCTAAAGAGCCAGAAACCAAAAAATGAAAATCTAATTCTCTTGTCTCTGTTCCCATATTTTCCTTTTCAAACTGTTTCTCTCTCCCTTTTTCCTTTGTACCTGTCCCTGGGTTGTGGATGAGCACAGGGAAATGCCTGGCTCCTTCCCTTTTTCCCTGTAGCTGTCCCTGGGTTGGGGGATGAGGACAGGGAGATGCCCAGCCCCTGCCTGCCCCACCAGCTCTGTTTCCCTTCAATATCCCGACACTCTTGTTGTATTCATGAGCTGCAATTTAATTCAAGTGCACTCCAGTTCCAGCAAACACAGAGCGGCCGAGGGCCCGGCGTGCAGCTCCAGCTGAGGAGGGGATGGGTAAATATCACCGTGTGAGAGGATAACCTGCCCACACATACACCAGCCCAATTAGCCCAAGCAAGAAGAGCTTTTATTCCCCAAAGAGTCAGAGAAAGTCGGAGCAATGCTCTCCATCATCCAGCCTGAGATGAAGCCACGGCGTGGTCTGGTGCGGTCTATGCTGTGACATCAGGCGCTGAAGCTGCACCCACTGCCCCCAGTGAAAGGAAATTCGGAAGAGCAGATGATGCAGAAGGTTAAATCTTATTCTTGTAGGTTAAAAATGGTTCTCCATAGCACAGAAAAGGGAGAGCTTCACCTCTGGTGGCAGTGGAAGAAGCACCTTGACCTGGCATTACCTGAGCATGACTGAAATCCACCATCAGAGGAGCGATGTAATGGTCTTTGCCTCTTCAAAAGGCACCAAGATTTTAACATAGAAAGTCTAAATATTTTTTCTAGAGAAAAGAGGAATTTCAAACTTAAAAACAGTCACAAAAAGCATACTAATCTGATTAACAGACTTTCCTCAGAATATTATTATCAAATATAGCCCAACCAGTGAAAATCTGCAAGAATTCAAGGCATTTTGAGCATGCAAATGGTCAAACTAGTTACTGATGACTGACTCCATCCTTAATTTATTTGCCTTACTAAACAACTCTGATAATGCTTACTTTCAGAACTTCCTGAAAATAAAGAACACAAGGAAGCCCAAAGAGGAATGAGATGGTTGAAGGCACAACATCAAATTAGGAAAAGCATGAGTAGTCAAGAAACTAAGGGTTAAGGAAACCTTAATATGAAATTGGAAAGCACTGTACTCGATAAAGTTCCTTCTTTACATAGAAATAAATTTCCAATTGGGTGTATAATCTCATGCTGTAACACTTGGGGTTTTCACGGAATCACAGAACGGTTTGGGTTGGAAGGGACCTTAAAGATCACCAAGTTCCAACCCCCTGCCATGCTTTTCAAGGAAACATTGTAGTCCAAAGGCTTCCAAAACTAAAACTACATGGTTTAAGAGGAAGAGAACGCACACATTTATGGCGTGAACACTAAAAAGGCTCAGTGATTTCTGAACCAACAAAGGCTGCCTAAAATATGCGTTTCTTCACCTCCCCCGTGCCCTCCCACCCGAGCCCATGTCCGAGCACAGACCACCTCAGCAAGCACCATTCCCACCCGCTGCTCCAGGCTAAACACTCCCTGTGTATATAACTAGTAAATTCAACAGCCTCTTTAACATCCCACAACGAATTACTGACAAGTCATTTTTTTGCTCTGTATTGCAAGTCAATGTGGCAACCCTGTGGATTTTTTTTCCCTATTGCAAACATGCTCCGTGCCTCGGCTCCGAGCCGTTTGGATGCTGATACAAGATTCATAATGGCTGTCAGAATCTGCAATTTTTCCTTTTGTTTTATGAGGTCAGGCAATATTACCTGCACTGATGTATTCCATTTCCCCAGCTGAAAACCTTCTCATTTGAGCACGACAGGTTGAGGGAGTCATGATTTTGCAACCTACCATGTGAAACACAGCGCGAGGGGGCAGGTGCCTCACCCCACGTTCTCCTTTTGCTCTTGTCCACTGGCAACAGTAAATTAAACTGTCAAAAACGGAATTGTCCTGTCATCAACAAAGCTATAGCTTCACAAGTATTGCAACATCAGATATATTTCTAATTCTGCATTTCCCTGCACCTGTAATTTCATCAGGAACTCATGCTGGCCCATGGTGAGAAGCTGTCCAGGGGACACTGGTGGGTTCCTTGGGAGGCTTGACATGGCATTTCCAAGACAGAAATTAATGAACAATAGCAGCAATTTGTTACATATATATAAAAAAAAAGTGTTTGGCACAAGGCCCTGATCTCCCCCCTTGCTTCGGAGCCTGGAGAAGGGCCTGGATGGCAACGGGTTGGGACACAGGGCACAGGGAGCTGCAACACAGGACCAAAATTTAAACACACTTAAAAGCCTTAATTGCACAGATAAAGTGGACTTGCACTCAAAATTCATGTCTTTGCCTTTTGGCCACTTTGGAGTTTCAAAGTGCCTCAGAGAAGTTTCCTCTCCAATCAAACATGTTTTATTCCAGTACACATCGCTTCATGAACTGGTGGCAGAAACAAGAGTTTCTGGAGAGTAAATCCAGGTCACTTCATTTCAGATTTGGAACATTCAAACCAGTGTTTCCTATTGTCATGCAGTTCTCCAGGGGTCATTTTAAAGGAACATGATTCACCACAATCTTCATTCCAAGATGTAAAGGTAGTTTCAATTTTCACTTGAAGCTGACTACTACCTTTTTTTAACCTGCTTTAGGTCTCTTTGAGTAAGTTTCTAACCTCACATGTTACATATCAGTATAAACTGCCCAGACAACATGCATGTGTTGTAAAAAAAATTAAAATACTGTCAAAGTTGAAGCTGACTTCTACCTTTTTTTAACCTACTTTAGGTCTGTTTGAATAAGTTGCTAACTCATATGTTACACAGAACTACAAACTGCCCAGAAAATATCTATTTTTTTTCAAAAATAATTAAAATCTTGTCAAAGTATCATTCAAATGCAGAAACTAAGCAGAATATCCAACAGAAGGGTTATACAAATTACCATCATTAAAGTGAAAGGGAGCATCTCTCCCGATGTGCTGATAAACAAGAAAAAAAGGGCTTGTTGTTATTAATTCAACATAGCAATCAAATATTGTTTTAGATTACCTCTATAAAAATTCCAAGCTTATCAATCATTAAACTGTGGACAGAAAGTTAAATTGAGCTAAGAAATCATTTCACGCAGCTTAATGCAGTCAAAGTGACTCAATATTCCTTTATTAATTCTCATTTAATATCACTTTAAATTGCCGCCATTATTATCCTACGGTAGACGAAGGGCTCGGTGTAATTAGTCTGTATTAAGCCCTTTTTATTTATAAGAAGCCAAATAAACAAACCCACTTTAATTACCTGGGTGCCACAATATTGATCTGAGCATCAAATTTTAATACGCCTTGATCTGGACGTTTCCAGGGGTTGGGTGGGTGGGTTTGGGCCCCCGGGGCCCCCCGCAAGCTCGGCCGCCGCCAACACGCCACCAATTACCAGGAGAGACAAAAGTCAACGAAGGCAGGGAATCTTCTCCCTCCCAAACCTTGTTCTCTCCCACTTCAGTACACGGTGTTAACGACATACAAATTTTGAGGTCATTAAGTATAACCAGGAATTGAAAGGAAGACAGGCGCGCTTCCAGGAGATGCCGATGTCAGCATTTCAAGTACTCTCCTAATCCCACAATGCAAGTTTCAGCATTATTGTCTCAATTTAACTTGCATTAGTACCTAGCACCTTGATTACACTGTTGGGGTGGTAATCTTCGCCTGCATATGCCATCATTACTTATGTCAAGCCTCTCGAGTTGTTATGAATACTATGTTGTTTTACGAGAGAGAGGAAATTAGTGCCAGTCCCCCAGAGTTTTGGGTGCTTAACACTGAAGCACTACACAGCCCTCTCAAATCCCACAACAAATCCTTGTTTAGTGCCACATGGAGATAAGGACTTTACAGCAACATCCCAGCATAAATAACCTGCATCTCTTTTTATTTGGAAAATGTCAAAAAGAAAAAAAATCTCCCTTCTGTGATTTTTTTTTTCCCCCCTTTCTACCCAAAGTGTGTCGGGGATTGTCCTGCCTTAGTCGTCGCTCGGGCGCAACCCCGAGCGTGGACAAGCCCCTGTATTTTCAAATCACCTTAAAATGCAGGTTTTAGATATGTTTTTAATAAAAATGAACTTATCAAACCCGGTGGAAAGGCGCTGTAGTAAGATGAGTCTTCCCTCAGGAGTGCAATAAAGAGAGAAATCGTCGCCCGGCACGTTTCGCCCTCTCAATGTTTTTTTAAACATGATCCACTCTGTTGTTGGAAAGAATTATTTTACAGTATTGTAGGGATTTTTGCATTGTCTGTTTATTCTGTTTACACAGCAAATGAAACCTTCGATATGAATAGG
>NW_026138098.1:5955000-6097500 GCF_025592945.1 Manacus candei | reverse complement strand
CTCTTACTCTTACTTGTTAGTTATTTCTAATATTTTTGCAATTAAAATCTTATTTTTTCATTTAGAATTTTAATTAAACCTTTTCTTAATGGAGGGTTAGTAGAAGTTTACTGCAGCATCCCTTAAAACTTTAGGCCAACACAAGGGTTTAACTCTGCTGTGGTGGTAAATAAAGAGTATTACTGGGTGGATACTCAACTTCACACAAACCAAAGACATCTGAGAAACCAAACCTAAGACTGTTAAAGCTTTAAATATCAAAACTCTTCTTGTGACATTAAAGAAGTCACATGGCTTTTAATACTGATGATAAAGAAAGGCACCATATTTCTTTATGATGGGCTCAGTAATTCTACATGGAATACATTTCCAAAGCACTTCACTTTACGATGGCATTATATATTACTGATATTTGTGCACAGTAACTCCAGAAAGTAAACTAGTTACACACTGATGTAGGTGCTAATCTACCATAAAATATGCATTTCTAATTTTAAGCAGAGCTCCTCCTGAACCTAAACACAAGATGCTTTAAGATACATTATCTAGACTCCAAGATACATTTCATAATTTGTAGGTGTTAAGTAATCGCTGGCACTATAATAAAATAAATTCTCTCCCACTGTCTCCCTTGATTTCCCCCCCTGCCATGCTTAAAACTTTTTAACTTCCTTACAGCAAGCTTAGCAGTTAGGAAATTAAATGCAAAATACAACTCTAGGCTAGTCATAAAGTTGTATTTTTGGTTCAAATAGGTGTCACTTCCTGGGAAAAACAAAATCAAATCCAACTAACCTGCAGAAGATGCTAATCCAAGCAATTAAGTAAACGGAGAAAAATACAAGTCTGGAAAAAATTCCTCTGGAAAGTCTTCTCCCAGAGCTGCCTTGGACTGGGTGGTTGATTAATCCTGATACAGACCTTTAGTGAATAGTTGACAACTTTCACCTGCATCACCTTTATTTGAGACTATGCAAGAATTACTTTGCACACAGCCTGTAGTCCAGCTCCATTCCCTCCCACATTGATGCCACCAGCAAATTCAGTAACTGTTCCAGCTCAAGCCATTTCCCCAGTCAGCACCATGAACACCATCTGAGGAGGCCCAAAGTCTTGCTAAAGGTCAAAACATCTTCCTCTTCTCACTTATGGAAAAAGTAAATTGATAAAACCATAATTTGCCTGATCCTTACGGAATCATAAAATGGTTTGGCTTGGAAGAGACCTTCAAGACCATCTTATCCCACCCCCTGCCACGGGCAGGGACACCTTCCACTAGACCAGGATTCTCCGAGCCCTGTCCAACCTGGCCTTGAACACCTCCCTTAATACCACCTAAGTACTTGCATTAAAAAAAAACCTAGAAGAAACCAAAGGAAACCCAAGTCCTACCATTTTCTGGACAAATTTTATCCTTTACCACAGCCCCTCTATTCATGGCAGAGGCTTTGTGCTCCTCCCCACGCAACCCGTGAACGTTCCAAAGTGTCTCCTGGTGTGACTACAAGTGCTTTAGCCAGTCCCTCAAGTATCCTCAGATTAAAATAATCAGGCCTTTTAAAAGAGGCAGGACTCTGTCAGTGGATCTCCTCGGCTGAGATCTCATCCATTTTCTCCTGGTATTAACTGTACGAACCATCTGCTCGCTTTGGATTTTTTTTTTTTATTTTAATTGAAAACAAATGCAAAAAGTCATTGAACACTTCAGTCTCATTTGCTAATAGCTCCCTGCTTCCCTCAAGGAGCTCACCAAACACTTTCCTTGGTCTTCTTCTCATTCCTAATGTACTTATCCATCGATTTCTCTGTGTCTCTTGCTGCTTCCATCTGAATTTGCCCCTTGTTTCCTTATTTTGTCCCTTACATTGGCCTTATTCCTTTTGCAACCTTTCTTTTTTTGGAAGTGAGCTGCTCTTTTTCTCCTTTTCTTTTCTGGTGTTTAAGGTCTCTGAAGGACACACATGATGGAGCCATGTGGGTTTCCACTGATAATCTTCCTTTTCCATGAAATTCCCTCCACTTTGATCAGTGACAGAGCTTGGCAGTTCTGTCCTGAATTTCCCTCCTTTAAGAACTCAGTTACTACCCAGATTGTTACCCCCTGTTTTTTTGCACAGTTTAAATTTGCAGATTTTCCAATAAATTCTCTGATGTTTCACTTGAGGCAATCAAGTAATGAATTAAAATTAATAATGTTTAAAAAAAAATCTAAGCGAACCCTGGTACAACCAGACCCATCACACTTTGTCAGGTGGGATACCCAGTTTTCCAAGTGACTATCTGAACTCCAAAGGAGGATCTATTTTTTTTTTTCAGTTTGTTTTTTTTTTTTTTTTTCAAGTTTCTCTTTTCCTCTTATCCCCTCTTTTATGTCCGTGGGATTAGGGCAAGAGGAAGGCAAAATAATTTGCTGAAACTGAATGCTGAAAATTGCCACGTGAAAATAAACTTACAGGAAATAGCAACACTGAATCCACATTAACATTGGTTTTCTTTGGGAAAAATTTGCTTATATGTTACGGATTTCTGCACAATTATTTTCTGTTCAGAATAATTTCCTATAAAATCATAAAAATACATCCATGAAGCCACATGTAAGAAGAGCAATGGTGTATAAATACAACCTACCCCTGAGGGGGATTATAAGAGGATTAAGAGTTTACACAGACATCATTTGGGAGACCACCTTAATCTTGAGGGTTAGGGCACAATTAGGACATTTCTGAAGAATTTTCAACTCATTCTCTGTTGAACCTGATGAGTTTTCTACACCCCCTCATGGCTCCTGGGCAGGAAAAGTATTATTTGGGGATGTGGATGGCAGAAAGTGAGATCCCTCTTGAATAAATCTTCACAAAAATATAAATATCTGCATTTTTTAGACCTTTTTCTACCCTGGTTGTCTCACCACCACCAGTTTCACCCTTCAAGAATATCTTTGTTTGAGGATTTACAAATAGTTCAACCAGAGTCTTTAAATTTGGGCAAATTGTACTAATATATCTGAATGTGTATGGTAAATCTGATCCAAGGGTTAATCTATTTTACAAAGCCTAAAAAAAGATCAGTTTGCTCCTTAAAACAGCCACAGTAAAATTTAATGTTGTATTTCCAACTCTTATGGCAGTTAAAGGTTTTAGAAGTGAATTATTCAAGGTAATTCAGTGACACTGAACCCATTGAACTGCCCTGAAGTTCAAAATCCAAATTTTACTACTTTTCCTATGAAGACAGGAAAATATCAGAACTTTTTAATTTAAAAAATATGTTTTCTTACTTGACACTGGAACGGTGATGAGATGAACAGACCTGGAAAATGCAGCAATTTCTTTATGTGGTTTAAGTCTTTGTCCTCTCTTCCCAACACCCCAAAACCCAAAATGGACAGAGCAACCTGAAAGTCAGTGGGAAGCAGAAATCCCTCACACTGCAAAAAAAAAAAACCCCAAAAATTATATATGTGTACATATATATATATATATATATACACACATATATATAAAAATATAAATACATGGTAGGAAAGCAACTGTGGGATTTAAACCCTGGACTTTCTTAAAACCAAAGCAGCCTGGATATTATATCCAGCCCCCTTCTAACACACCAAGGAAGAGATGCTTGGTCTATTTGATTTATTAGGGCTTTACCAAGCGGGGTTTTTTTGACAGGAATTTTTTGCTGGGAATAACAACAGCGGGGTTTGGAGCAGGCTGTGAAGCAGAGGGTCCTTGGCCTCTCTGTTTACAGCTATGCTGCCACTTCTCATGTTGCCTGTGCAGGTCAGATGGGAATAGTCCAAAATGCACCAATACACATTTTTGTCTCCTCAGAACAGTGTTTTTCACACTATTACAGAGTATTCCAGGCTTTACACTTAGATTTTATTTTTCAGAGGTGCATAATTATAAAAGCTGCCTTCAGCCTCAGCTGCCCACACACAAGTGCACGTCCAGACACCTCAAAAAGCACTGAACCAAAGATGTTTGGCAGCTATTCCGCTCTATTTGTGACGAGGGGTTACAGCAGCACAGGATATGGAGCTTTCCAGCTCTGCATCTGTACACAGCCATCACAGAATTGGACAGAAAACCCTATTTCCCACTCCTGAAAGCCGGGTTTCCTGCTGGAGCCGAACACTCCACATTCCTCCCACTGACAAATATGATAAAATACATAAAAACAATAGAAATTGTTTATGCTTTTCCTTTGTCGCCACTACATTCCAATGTCATATCACCTTCCAATGTTTATCCATCTGAGGAAAATGGGAAGCTTGAAACGAATATTTTTTGGTGTCCAATAATGCTAATCTGACATTTCTATTATCTCTGATCAGCCCAAGTGATTTTGGGACAGAGCAGAATTTATACCAAGCTGTTTGCAAGAAAAGCAGCATTTCCTGTGATATTATTAACTATGATTTGCCCCAGAGTGACTGGAGTTGCCTCTTCAGATGCTGCCACCAGCCAGCAGAGCTGGGACAGACCTACAACACAGCACAGCTTTCTTTTTAAAAAAACTCCAACCATAACTCATACTCTGATAGACCCTGAAGGTGGAAATCCCCTCCTTTCACCTCCACAGAATCGGTTCTTGCACTCCAGAGGTCAAAGTCAATCATACACTTCTAAAAGGAAATATCTTCTGACCATCTGAAGGGGAGTTTCTACCTGCAGAAAAGTTTTGGAGCCTCCTGCATCTTCTCATTGTTAGTGCAGCATCTATTTCAACCAAAATAAACAAAGCCTAATTAAGGGATGACATTCATATTGCTGGATTTTATATGAAATAAACCACGTTCATAGAGTTGAATAACTTCTGCCACTAAAACAATTTTGGCCACAGAGATTTTAAGGTTATTAGTGCCCAATTTAAAGATCCAAGGGCTAAGAGAGTTTTGTTCTCTGGGGAAAGTCAAGCTTAAACTCAGCACCTCACAGAAGATGCAACAGAGCAACACCACAGGGAATTCAGCTGCCTCTTCACAGATGTGGCCATTTAACTTAAAAAACAAATGTTTTGTTTCTATCAGATCTGAAATCACCTCAATCACTGGAGGAGATAAATCTCCTGCTACGCTGAGGTCTCACACGGCAGAAGAAGAAACTCAACCGCGAACTGCAGCGCACACAACCTGACTGGGTGCAAATGAAATCATCACTAATCGCAAAACTGTGGAATTAACTGAAAGGGAAATACAGGCTTTAGACATTCAGATGGGGTTGAACTATCAATCAGGCACTTGACAGAAAATTTTAGGTCTAAAATCCATGTGAATATCCCAAAATTGGCTATTTGGTATCACTGGAGTGTTATGGGAAACAGCTGAGGTCTGTGCTAAGGCAGAAGGTTCTTTGGTGGTTCCTCAGCCAAGGACAGAAAAATCCTCTTTGAATACTTGGTCAACAAGCCTCATGCTGGAGGATAAAGCCTCCAGTTATTTTTAGTCAATAAAAAGGAAAGAAAAATACCCAAGTGTGCCTGACAAGAAGGGACTGAAGTACCAGCGGATTTTGAAACGCTAAGACAGAAAGCTTCTTATTTCATTCAATTTGAGAGGTGAAGAGGGAACAGTGCCACAGTTTGGAGGCAAGAATAAAAATTCCATGAAATAGTCTCAGGAGACAACTGATAGCACTCATCCATAGTTGGTGACACTCTGACTCTTTCATGAAAAAGGCAATTTTGCTTCCCAGAAAAAATATTCTGGCACTGGGGATTCAAGAGGACAAGGCTCTCAAGGCGATTTCTGACTTTCTAACCCATATTAATATCTACAGTTATCAAATCCAGAACTTCAAACTGTGACTTTGTAACAAAGAGCATTCTCAAAAAAACCACAAAAAGCTCTCTTTTGTCATGTATTTACAGCTGGAGAAATCCCATCCACTCAGCCAATTCCTTACTTATAAAATCTGCTATTTTAATGCAGTTTAGGAGAAAAGACTTATCAGGAATGAAGTTGTATTACACATCTTAAACCTGTGGAGCATTTATTGAAAATAATTTAAAATAAGATTTTATAGAAAGAGTAATCACTTAAAAAATCTTATTTCAGCAGAGTGGGAAAAAAATTGACTAATTTTTAGTTTCCAACACAGTATCTGAATTCCTTTTTTATGGCATATTTTTGTTCATTTAACCAGGTGTTGTCTTTTTTACATATAAAATTGTTTGAGTTTGGGATCTGAAATACCTGAAATTCCATCTCCCCTTCTTAAAAAACAACCTTGAGGTGTCCTGTAATTAAAAAAACCCATTTCCCTAATGAATGAGTGAGAACAGAACACAGAGGAGATGCTTTGGAAAGGAGAAGTTGGTTTCTAAGAAAATTCACCGTATTAAGCAAAAATTATCCTTGGACAAGTTGCCTGAAAAGAAAATTTCCCTCTTGAAAAGAACCAGTTTTTCTGAAGATGTAGGACTTTGCTGGCTTATTTTCCTGCTATTGGAAAGAGCTGGAAAGAATTAAAGAAAACGAGGTGAACGTTTCTAGAAAGAATGGAACATGACTGGCAAAGGCAAACATTTAGTGTGGATTGAATTAATTTTGTATTGTAGCCTTTCACACTTGTGAGGAAATTAATTCTGGGAACTACAAGATGAGAAGCCACTGGCTTGTTTCCAGCACCTCCTCACAGTCATCTGCTTGAAAATCAGCTTCAAAATTGCATATTTATTTTGGATGAATTACCCATTCTGAGTGTTTTGAACAGCAAAGACAGAGAGTTAAAATATTTACATTAAAGACTAGACACCAGGAGAAGAACTGCTAATTGTTTGCATGCAAAATTATTGTTCCTAGAAAGAACAAACAGCAATAAAAAGGTGGTGGAGGGTTTGGAAATCAGTCAACCTTCAGTCTAAAGAAATGGTTGTACTTCTGAAACAAATTCTGGCCCACTCCCCGCCAATAAATTACTCTGAATTAGGTATTACAGAAGTTATTTCCCTTTGCAAACCAGCTCAGGACCAAGCAGCTGGTTCAGGTCACTGGCACAAAGCAACCGGTTTTGTGAAATGCACACAAATGTTTGTCTTAACTGTAACTGATCTCTAAACAGGAATAGGGGCTGATGATCTTAATGCCCACATCTTAAACAAATATCCATGCAGGACACACTAAATAAATGTTTTAATACGTGAAAACCCTATATACAACACTCAACTCAACACCTACATGGAACACCCAACTCAATGTCACTCACATCAAGTCTGCCTGGCCAAGGACGTGTCCCTGGTGAAAGAAAGGTTGGTGGTTTGAAGTAAATAAAATCTAATTCCTATCTCTACACAGAATCATAAAATCACAGCCTGGCTTGGATTGTAAGGGACCTTCAGGACCATCCAGTTCCATCCCCTGCCATGGGCAGGGACACTTCCCACTAGCCCAGGTTGCTCCAAGCCCCGTCCAACCCGGCCTTGGACACTCCCAGGGATGGGGCAGCCACAGCTTCTCTGGGCAACCTGTGCCAAGGGCCTCACCACCCTCACAGGGAACAATTCCTTCCCAATATCCAGTCTTATTCTACTCTCCTTCAGTTTAAGGCCATCCCCCTCCTCCAAAGTCCCTCTCCAGCCTTTTGTGAGCCCCCTTTATGTACTGGAAGGTTGTGATTGAGCACATCCTTAATCAAACACCACGACACACAAACGGTTAACAACCGCATCTCGGTTCTCCCATTCGATGCACTCCCTGCCGTGCTGAAATGTGAATTAAGCTGTTCAAATTTGAGGCCTCAGCCTGACATTTCCTCCTCACTCCCAGACCATCAAACTGCGGCTGCTGGGATGGAAGTTGTGTTTGTTCCCGACGCCGCGCTGGTGGAACGCTGGGGTTCAAGAACTTGTAATCTGCACCGTAACATTTTGCCTGCCTGGCAACAGCAACGATTTCTATTTGCATGGTAATGAGACATTTTATTTGACAAGGTGTTGAAGGAAAAGATGCAATAATTTTAACAGTTGGGTGTTACACTTTAAACCCATTCAACGAATCTGGGAAAAAAACATTGCTTCAATAGCCAACTTTATGGGAGCGGAGCATGGAGCAGGAAAAGGGACCAAAAACTAATGAAAAAGTAATCACAGCACCCACCTGTATTCACTGAAATACTAAACTACACATTACAAAGGGAAACTATTGTGCTCGGTTACTCTGGATCTGTATTCCATGAAGTCAGGAAGGCCCCAAAGACAGACTGATCAGGGACATGGACATGGCAAGATTTCCATCTCCCTTAATCCCAGACCAAAAGGAACTTGGACTCTACCTCTAACCAAGATCCCCAATCTTAACTTTAAATAATCTAATTAACCTGAAGTTTGCCATCTTCTCCCTTCTTTGCCCTACAAAAAGCAAAGTTTGCTTTATTTTAGAAAAACATCCTCATATTGAATCATCCATTTTGCTGAAAATCTGATTTTATCTCTGACCTCAGACATGCAGTTTGAATAATGAGATAGGCATGTGACCAGATGATAAACAGAGATCTTGTTTCCCCTGCAAGGAAGCACCAAGAAATTTAACTGAGGCCAGTGCAGCAGAGGTGTTTGGATGGGTTACAAAAATAAAAATCACGTGGTGTCTCCAACCAGTGACAGCATGGAAAAACGATCTGAAATGTTTCCTAGATTGCAATTTAAAATATAAATACAATTATCAGCTAATTAGATAAACTGTCTGTGTTTCAGTGACATCCCCCAAATTAATGGTACCATTGGTTTCCCATCAAAGTAGGTGGATGGTCAATCCCTGAATCCTGCTGTGGGGCTGGAATGACTCCCTTGAGCTCAGCTCCAAGGGATGCCCATCAGATCAGATCTCAGGCAGGAGGGGTCACCAAGAAAAGTGAAGTCCCTGTTAGTGGAAATCCTCGGAAAGTCAATATTTTAATCCATGTTCTAGAAAAGCTAAGTTGTGTAACAATAATGTATAACAAAGAAAGGGGATGGTTGTAAACTGAGAGAGGGCAGCGTTAGGTAGGATACTGGGAAGAAATTCTTCCCTGTGAGGATGGGGAGGCCCTTGCACAGGTTTCCCAGAGAAGCTGTGGCTGCCCATCCCTGGAAGCTCCTCTACCACTGAACTAATCTGAAAATTAAGTATTTCAGTATTTTTGTTGTAAAACTAATACTTCTCTCAGCAACAGCGAAGTTACCAAAGGTTGCTGCTTGTTCTCTCCTTGTCAGAGCAGCTGCTGAGCTACTGCCAGAACACCCACATTTCTCATAACCTACAGTTTAACTCATGCAACAGAAGCCAAAACCAGAGCTGCCAACCCTCATCTCATGTCTCAGTGTGGATCACAAAGCAGCAAACATTGCTTCAGCTTTCCCAATGAGCCATCTCTGCACAGCCAATGGGATTTTACTTTTTCTAAGGAAATTAGATGTGTGTGCTTGGGTGAACTCTACAAGCAGTAATCAGCTTTGGAGATTCAAACCCCAATTCAAACCCAAAGAAACGAAAGAGATATTGTACCTGCTTACAAAACCAGATATACTTTGTGTCCTGCAGCATGGGCTTTGCTACTGGAAAATTCACAGTATTTCATTCAGCAAATGCTAGAATGGTTTGGGTTGGAAGGGACCTTAAAGCTCATCTCATTCCACCCCCTGCCATGGGCAGGGACACCTTCCACTGGCCCAGGTTGCTCCAAGCCTCGTCCAGCCTGGCCTTGGACACTTCCAGGGATGGGGCAGCCACAGCTTCTCTGGGCAACCTGTGCCAGGGCCTCACCACCCTCACAGGGAACAATTTCTTCACAATATCCCACCTAATCCTGCCCTCTGGCAGTGGAAAGCCATTCCCCCTTTGTCCCATCCCTCCATGCCCTTGTAAACAGCTCTGGGGTTACTTTGCACCTGACCAAACAGTACACATCAATACCTGCCAAAATGCTACAAATTTTGCTATTTAGTGACAAAGTTCATGAATTTGTCTTGTTAAGTTTTCTTTTGCCTTTTACTCCATCAAAATCTTTCATTCTCAGAGTGAATCAAGGTCCCAGTGGCCCATCGTGGGAGGGAGAAGATGATGTGATTAGGGAAATTTAACAAAATAAGGCACCACTACGCCAGAGCCTGTATTTTCCTGTATCACAAGCGCTGTTATTTTGATTCATACATTTCAACTGAAGCAAACACCAAAAGCAATTTGTGTAATAATCCGACAGAAAGTTAAACAAGAGGAAGCAAACTGCAGGAAATTCATCACCGGAGAACATGATATCAAACACGCGCGTCCCGAGGAGGAACAGCAAGAGGTGAGGACAACAATGAAACAGCAAGAACACATCCAATGTGTACAAGAGGGAAAGCAGAGCGAGGGCAAGAAGCCAGACACATTACACATGACATAAGTAAATAAATCAAAGGAAGTGAGATTAAAACCTGAAATAACTGGAGGAGGGGGAGAGCTATAGCACCTGCATGGAGGTGTCCGCCCCATGGAGATTAATATCACACAGTCCATGAAAAGGCTGATTTGTAGTGGCTGAGCAGGGAAAGGGAGAGAAAGATTCACAGTTCAAAATCAGAGAGTTAAAAAAAATAACCAGTGTCACTATTGCCTGGCTTTCAAACTGCAGCAACCAGCTGGAAACACAACAGGATTGCTCAAAGTAGCTCATGCTAATTTGGATTTATTTACAATAAAATTATTTTAGTTTTGTTTTAAACTGTGGTTAAATAATGCAAATCTATAACTAAACAGTTTGAAAACTGATTTTTTTTCATACATATTTTAAAAAGTTTTAATTTAAAATTTGAAACTTAATTTTAACCTCTAGTGGAAAGTGTCCCTGCCCATGGCAGGGAAGAGGAACAAGATGAGCCATAAGGTTCCTTGCAACCCAAACCAGACTGGGATTCTATGATTCTATAATTCTTTTCTATCATGTTCCAGCTCCAGTTTTATTTTTTTCAAATCTTGTTGTAGACTTACCAAAAAAACAAACCAGCAAATCTTTAGTTTCACTGTGTTGTTTTATCTTATTTTTTATTCTGTACCCAGTAACCTGAAGCTCCATATAAATATCAACTGTTCTTCAGTGAGAATTCTGAGATGAATCAATATCACAAAGTTTCCAAATGTAAATCAAATTCACTTCAAGTGTCACAGCCTCACTCCAAAGAGGAATTTATAAGAAATAGTGCTTTCAAAAATATTTAAGGAAGGTTGTGATATTTTTCTATGTAATTCTGCCAGTTAATGTTCTGAGGTACAGGATAAAGATACAGGTGGGAGTGGTCACATTGCTCAACATTATTTGGAAGTTTCGGCCTTTTCATGATCAATTCTTTACAATTTACTTATAGCTGGGACCATATAACTACAGTAAAGAAGAGGATATTGTAAAAGAGGAGAACTTATACATTTCCTACGGTTTGGAGCAGAGCCAAAGGCCAGCCCCATTTCTATGCACTAAGTGGAGGAGATTAATGAGAGCCAAATACTGAAGGATAATGCAAATAAAGACCATCAGAAAACACAGCCACAGACATAAAAGGTTACTCTGTAGTCTTAATTTTGGCTATTTAAAAGACACATTTAAAAAGTCAAGTGGTTGTGATGGGATCTCACCCTGGCATCATCACAGCAGCATCAAGGCAGTTCTTACATGGGTGGGTAAAAGTGCTGACCTTTAGGAATTTTGTATGAAACAAATTCCTTGCCACTAAAGTAACAGTTAAAACAGTCAAGAAAATAATCATATAGTAAAATCAAAAAACTGCCAATCCTCCTTTCCCTCAGGTTTTCCAACCACCTGCCAGCAAAGTGCATTAGAGGGGCTTTCCTTTTTTATATGTAAAAGCCCTGTGAGAAATAAATTAAATAAAATCAAAGCACCCTCCACATTTTCAGAGCATTTATTGATGATGGGATTTGCATGTTAAAAAGGGGCACAAGAGCTTCTGCCACCCCCTGGTCCCCTCTGTGTGTGAGGTGTTGGGGAGGAAGGTGAGTGCTCAGAGCAGCAGGTAAGAGCCAGAAGCTTAAATTGGAGACCACAAAATTACTGTGTGTCTTTGGAGTAATAATTTGTAGACTTCACAGAGAACCATGGAATATTATAAATGCTGTTGACCTAGAAGTAGTAATAGAGAATTCAGTATTCAGTACTGAAGAACAATTTAGAAGTGAATAAAGTCCAGCCTGCGACATGACTGCTGTGTGTTGACAGATGGCAGAGAAGCATCTTCTCCATTCTCTCTCATTAAAATAATTATGGCAATGTATGTTAGACTCTTTTCAAGCCTGGCACTTTCACAGCACATACAGGGGCATCATCGTTGCAGGGATAAGGTTAAATAATAATGGAAACACATTTCTGGCATGCAAAGGGCATTTGATATTAAACTTACCTGCTTCCAGAAATAACAGCAGGAAGAAATTTGTTACCTCGGAGTAAATGAAATTATTGCACTTATTCTAACAGGAGGTTAATTAGAGCTCTCTGCTAACTTGAGAAACATGTCCCAAAACCAGGTCAAGCCTTGGTTCGGCTGATGAGCCTCTGCCTTACGTAACTCTCCAGAACCAGCCCTGCTTCTTCCTTTTTTTACCTTTGCTGCCAATTGCTCCCTGTAAAACTGCAAATCAGATGCAGTCCAGTGTGAAACTTCTTCCCCAGCTGTCAAATAATAAACTCTGTGAAACTACAGAATGAAATTCAGGTTACTAGCGAAAAAAATATTCCAGGTTCAAGTGTCTTTCTTGCCCGGGCAGTGGATTTTGTGTATCTGCTGCTCCAGCAGAACACCCAGGCAGACTGGGGGGGACTGGGGAGCCAAGTGTTAGCCCAGTTATCCCCTGTGCTGTTAATGACTCCAGTGGGTAGTTAGTGACATGAGATAATTACCACAGAACACAGCCCTGTAGGTCCATGTCCCCACCGAGCGCGGGACGCGAGCACTGCGTGATGTCACGGTGAGCAAAAATTACCCGGTGTCAGCACTAACACGGCGCCTTCCCCGCTGCTGTTCTCCCCAATATGATTCACTTTCATTATTTATGAGACTTGTCTCACTAACCCTCAGCAACGGTTCCAAATAATGATAGGAATCTGTCAGTGTAGGATTGTATTTCTCAAAACAATAACCACAGTTCCTGGAAATGTCAATATGTCAATTGAGGGTAACACATCTCTCAATAAACCAATATTTTGTAAAAACAAAACAAAATCTAAAGGAAAAAAAAAAATCATGCACAGAAAACAGAAATTTGAGCTCCATGGAACTCGTTTCTTACAATGCCCAGCAGAAAAACTGCTCCCTCCTGCCAGATGGTGGAGACAGAAAGGCACATTTTTATTTTTGCCCAATTACAAACTGTGAAACACTCAATATTTTAGCTCTTAATATTCATGAAATGACACAAGGAAGGAAATGAGGGTCTTGGTAGAAGTCAAATAGCTCATGGTACAGCAGAACTCAAATTTACCAATACAATGTGCAGAAAACTGAACCAAGGTAAGTCAAGTCCTGAACAGTTCCATCCTGAACCTAAGGATTTCAAAATTTAGAGCCAATCAAATGAACTTCTGCATCACTTTTGAAATCAGCCTTTCACACACCTGTGTTTTAGCCCAAGCCAACAAGAATAAAGGTGAAGACCAAATCCCTGCTTTCAGTTCTAGAGAACTGTGTTAGCTTTGCATTTCCATCCAAACATCCATCCTCTCATCAAAGGTTTTCCAAAAGATTAGCTTGAGCCCAAAAGGAAACAGGTGAAGGGCTTTCTCAGACATATTGGGAGCTTTAACACACAGGTAGGAAAACCTGAAGGTATTTCAGGTGATGTTTAAATTATCAGAAATTCAGAGACCATTTGCCATTTCTGAAATCCCAGGATGTTGGGATTTCTAATACCAGAAGTAAAAGCATACCAAAATAAATAACAAAAGGAAAGCAAAAGAAAGTTCTACAAAACTGAAGATTTACAGAAAAATGCATTGATCTGTAGAGGAATGTTCTACTAAAAAGCAAAACTGTTCTAAAGCACAATACAAAGAATATTAAAAGCACTAAAATTTCTGTTCCCCACTGCAACACTCATATCCATGTGCTGGGAATAAGGAAAATACAGCCTATCTCTTTTGAAGAACATAAATTTATCACAACTGCAGTAAATCCCCACTCCTGACACAAACTACAAATAACTACACAGCCCACCCTAACAAATCATCTTGAATTTAATCTTTCCAAACCCAAAGACCATCCTATTTGGCTAATACAGTACATCTTTCTCTACCACTTGCATGGGACTTTGGTCTGGAGTGATCCATTTATTTCTGAGTCTTCTGGAAAATTCCAACTTGTTGAGCAAAGCTTATCAAAGTTGTGAGAGCTGATCTAAGAGAAAATTAAATAAACATGTTGGATTCACATGACACTACGTGCAGCATGTAATGTTAACCAACAGGAGGTAAAAGTGGTAATTAAACTGTTTATATCCTTCAAAATGTACAATCTGCAGTGATCAAGGAGCATGAATTAGGTAAGTAAACATAATGGAGCTTGGAATGACAGGCTGACACTACAGGAATGTCTGCAGGGAACGGTGGAGGGGAGTCAGGGATCTGCCAAAGCCACAGCAGAGCCTCTCAAAGGGAACAGCAGAAATCTCTGCCCTTGGGAAAATCAGAGACCAGGCTAAAGTGAGCAACAGAGGAGGTGAGAGGGGCTGTCTTCACCCCCACCAGTACAAGCCTCTGATCAGAAGGCAAGAGTAATAACTGTGTGGTTTCTCAGCAATCTTTACCATGCAGTCCTGAGAGCCATTGACATGAAGGATCTCCTTCAGAGGTAGCAAAAAAAATGACAAAGCATATAAATAGCAGAAGGTCATGGAGCTCGAGGAATTAAGGGCTATAAACAACCAGCATGAGGTGATGCGAGACACAAAACAACTGGAAGAGCTCAGCCACTCACTAGCACTGGTACTGTCTCACCACCAGCCACAAGTGTCAGAGGGTCTGAAAGCAGTAGGTGTCATCAAGCAGGGGAACAAAGATGATTTCTCACTGTATCATCCATTGAGAACAGGACAATGGGCTTCTGCTCTGTAAGGGACACTGTTGACCCAACTGGTTCAGACACAATCCTGACTCACTCCTTGTTGCTCACAGAATGGCTAGACAATAAATCATGGAATATCCTCTGTTAGAAGGGACCCACAAGGATGGAGCCCAGCTCCTGGCCCTGCACAGGACAACTCCAAAAATCACACCATGTGCCTGTGCTGTTTGCCTATTTCCCATTTTCTTTTCTGTTCTTCAGGTTTCTCTTCTGACCTCCTGTTGCTTCCTCTGATCAGAAGCAGTTAATAGAATTGTTAAGATTGTAAAAGATCTTTATGATCATTGAGCCCAACCATCACCCGCACCACCAGCATGTTCATCATTAAACCATGTCCTCAAGTGTCACATCCACATATGTTTTGAATATTTTCAGGCTTTCCTTGAGAAAAAAATCTTTTCCTTAAAAAAGTGTCATCCTCGACAGTTCTGACTCTGGATGAACCTGAGTCCATCACACTTCCAGTGCTGGAAAAGTTTCACCTGCCCTCCTAACTTGTTCTGCTAAAATCTTATCTTTCATTTGTTCGTACATCTCAAATATTGACAAGACATTCCCTCACCACTCTAATCACCCTATCATCCCAAATATGTCTCCATTGCTTCTTCCAAAACCTTTACTGCACTCAACACTCCCATCACTTGTATTGTTCCCATTCTGTCCACCTCCTCTTCCCCTCATGGCCAATCCAACGCCCGCAACAACCAACTGCACCACTGCCTGTTCCTGCATTTGCCTGGAAGGGTCACTTCTGCAATAAGGGCACCCAAAACACCCAGACTTTTCCATGCTTTGGTGGGAAGCTCAACGATGGCCTGTTTTCAGGTCACCGAACACCTTTGGTGGTTCTGTGGAAACCTCCTTTCAGTCCTGTCAGCGTAGCAAGTGAACTTTGTCTACATCATTCCAAAACGGCCCCATTTTGGTGCCAGCAAAGCCCAGTGGCCGAGAGACTGAACAAACTTTGCCGTTTGCTCCTCAACTTGCAGTTTCCAGCCTCATCGACAAGATTCCACAAGTGACAGGAGCTGTATTTATCACATAAACAAATAGGAAGCCCCGAATGAGAGGATTAATCTCCCTCCTGCACATATGCTCCCTTCCAGAGCCCTGTACGCACGCGGAGGAACATCGGCTGGCACACCTATCAATCCACAGCAAACTTATCATAAAGCAATCAGAGCTTAATTAAAGGCATAGAGAGGTCAATATGTTCATATGCAAGATGATTCAGTATGATGTCACTTGGGTACAATCAATTAAAACGCACAGGATATTTTTTAAATGGCAAAACCTGAGCAGGGAGCCTGTTGTCTACCCAAAGGTTTTGCTATGCTTTAAAAGCTTCATTTAAATATTTTTTCCCCTTATTTATATGCACAAAAGTAACGGTTATATCAGATATTCATAGGTGATTTAGATGATTGATACCAATTTCTCTTCATAATATGACCAGCAAATAAAAAACACAGCGGTTCTCATAGAAAAAAATAACGTGTGACAAGGTTTCCTAAAACATTTCTATTTTGGACCTCACAAGCTAAATTGCTTTTGCTGGCCCTTTCCACCTCTCAGCATGGTTGACAGACAAATTGATCGAAACATCGGAAAATAATATGCTTGCAAAATTTCTCTGGGTGAGTTTTCAGTCTTTTGAATTTTTCATACCAGAACAAAATGAAAGATTGCCTCCTTGATTTTTCCTCCATTATGCGTCCCCATCTTATGTACTACAGGAACATACAATACTTCAAATAGCAGCAATACATTGTAAACAAAATGTAGAACATTTTTCATAGAACACCCAAGCCGTGCGAAGTTAAAAGACTGGGTAGCAGGAATCTTTGCCCTGCAGATTATGTTGTTCAATTATAATGAATTCATACATTTGAAGTTGCCTTAGGGCCTCTCATTAGACTTAGGGGTGTTTATTACAGGAAATATTGCTTGTATCATTTAAGAAGCAAGAAGGCTGGATGATTTGATTAGAAACGTTGACAGTTGAGGTGTGTAAAAAATATGTCATTCACCCGCGTTTTCCCCCCACTTTAATATTAGGATCCTTCATTTTTTATGAATTCTTTAACCCTTTCCTCCCTTCCCAGCAGCCCACAGCACAGCCCATTCCTGGATCACCAATCCTTCACCAGGAGCTGCTGTTGTGACACCAGCCAATGTTTTCCACCTGGCAACAGGAGGAAATTGGAGTAATTTCCATCGTCATCCACATGCGCGGGCACAGCCCATCCTACTCCTGGCCTCCCAAGCCCCAGGCTCCAGCAGATCTGGGAAATGAACCTTCTTCACATGGAGCACACAGGATCTCGTACACTTCAACTGGCACCTCATGAAATTTAACTGGGTTATTTCCCTCCACGTTGCATAGGAAAGCCTGAGAAAGAGCTCGGCAGCTTTCGGGCCAAATTAAACAAGTCCCGAGGGAATAACAGGAATTAAAGCAGTCAGGAACGCTGGCAAAGTTTAAGGGGTTGATCGGAAACCTATGTGAAAAAATAAATAAAAATAATTGTTTGCTCATTCTTTAATTATGTTTTTTGGTCATAAATATATGAAAACTTTCATTCTCTTGAAGGAGAACATACAACATATTTTTACCTAATATACTGTGCAAACTGACCTCTGAACAGGCTTTACATGATGTGTGATTCAGAGAAAAAGAACTATTTTTTGCACGAGCTCTTGTGACAACCACTAGTCTGAGTATTAACATCCCTAAGCTTGGTATTAGTAACTAGCAATAGTTCTTACAACAGCTTGAACTCACTAAGTGGTTACTACTATTTTAGCAACTGTTATTGTTATTATTTTGTTATTTTAGACTAGTAGTTATTATATTATAGTATACATATAGTATACTACATACAACTAGTAATTATGTTATTAATTTAGACTAATTTAGACCCTGAAAATAAGAGTATATAAAGTGTGCATATAAAATAATGCACCAAAAATCATTAATTATAGGGACTGATAACATAGGTTAAAACCTCAACTTCTGGGTCCACCTTTATCTCTACATATTTTATATAAATATATATTTATTATTATTTTTATATTTATCTATAAATATTATATATTTATTATCTATAGTTTGTCAAGCTCAAATTTGGTTTCCATTTTCCACATTAAGTTTAGCCAGAGAAATTTGAATTAAACACAGCTTTACTTTGAGAAATTTAAATAACTTATAATGTGTATTTGTGGAGCAATTGAAGCTCTTACAGATCCTTCAGACTTCGGATTTAATCACAGCACCATTAAAAGGAATAATAATTAAAAAAAGCTTACCAAGAGTGATGCAATTGCATTTTTATATTGTATTTATATGTATTTAAATGGCACAGAAATTACTGCAGTGGTTGGGATGTTCTTGTTGACAGAGAGTTAAAGATATATCAGTGGCGTTGAAAGTTAATTAGGCTAAAATATGTGATGTATAATAATAATAAACTTGGAAAAATTTCTGACATGACCAGTAACTGCTTTCCTCCTCCAAGGACCTGGTATTTGCCATTTCATCCTGTCTGCAAAATATCACAGAATGGTGGTAGTTTGCAGCCAAATTTCATTTTCCTACCACAAGTCAACACAAACTAGACTTGAAAACTCATTTCAGAAGTGATCTGCATTTTTTCTGTTTAACTTTTAGGTGCTTGCTAGATGCACATACAAATGACTTCCATTGAAATATATGTATTTTTAAAAGATATTTATATTTTTACTGCATTTATACCCTTAGCATCTAATATCCAAATAAAATGTAATCCCTTCTCTAAATGCCTGGGACAAAATTTCAATTTTTGATGATTGTTTTATATTCAGGTGTAGAACAGGGTCAGCAATTTGATTCCAAAGGGCAGGTCAGATGTGTTTAGGACTTGTACCCTCTGCATTAAGAGACTCCCTTCTCTCCCACAGGTCCAACAAGCACTTCCCAAGTTGCTAATCTGCATTTAAAGACCCTTCCACCTCTTAAACCACTTAACTAAATACTTGAAGGTGTTAAAAGCAAAAGCTGCCTCCTATCTTCCAATATCTAAAGAACTAACAGTGGTGTTCTTAACTTAGGAGCGACAAATACTAGAAAACCTCCACAATTTGGCTTCCATATCTCTGAATTGGTATTTCAGTGACAGATGTTTGTTGCGGCAAAAACCTCTGTCAGAACAAAATTAGGTGATCTATCATTTTAAGATATGGTCTTCATATACTGTTTACTCGAAGATATCACTTGCCTCAAGCCAATTTTGACCAAGAACATTTTGTGATATGGAAGTGATTTGTATATCATCATTTTTGTGATAAATGTAGCTCTTGAACACAAAATAACCCACTATTCCACAGTATTACAGTTAAAACTCCTTCCCCAGTAAATCTGTACTACTGCTTTTATTACTACAAAGATACTGTATCTCGACTTCAATGCATTTCCCATTTTTATTCACAGAATAGGGTTGCCTGGTTTCCTGGTTTTACATTAGGGAGGTGGACTTGTCCCCCTGTTTCATACCAGACATGCTCCTCTGGTTTTGGGGGGCACAGGAGAAGCAGAGACACCACAACACCTACTTTGGATTTATTTCAGCGAAGGGGGTGAGGGAAACACAAAGTGATGCAAAATGTCTTCCAAAACGACCATGCTGAGAGGCAGGGACTGCCCTAGTTTTCCATGCACGTCCAAAATTAACCATTTAGTTCCACTAGCACTATTTTAGGTGTATCACCCCCTCCTCCAATAGTCTGAAGCCTTCTGATTCATGGATGATCGGAATAAACCAGCCACCTCCACCTCACCCCCTCATGTTCAGAAGGGGAAGAAGGGGATGTAAAACCACCACAAAGGGCTGAGAATCACCATAAAACACACAGGTTGGACAAATCACAGGTGGAGGAGGATGAGACAAAAGAAGGACATTCCAAGAGTCTGAGTAAATATCACTTCACAGAATCACAGAATATCCTGAGCTGGAAGGGACCCACCAGGATCATCCAGTCCAACCCCAGCCCTGCACAGGACACCCCAACAATCCCACCCTGTCCCTGAGAGCATTATCCAAACGCTCCTTGAGCTCTGGCAGCCTTGGTGCTGTGCCCACTGCCCTGGAGAACCTGTTCAGTGCCCAATCACCCTCTAAGGGAAGAACCTTTCCCTGAGATCCAACCTAAACCCACCTGGGCAAACTACTTAAATGCGAAGGAATGCTCTGCAGGGATGCAGATGTGGGGGCTCTTCCACCACGCACAGCAAAAGGGATCAAGGTATTTCCAGACCAAGGGACTAAACTGGGCTTCATTGCTTTCCAAATGTCTCGAACCCCACCACTCCATGATCTGCCAGGCACTAATTCTGGAATAAAAACAGTGTTGAGGGGAAAGATTATCTAATCTTGTTACAGTGATAGGAGAACAGACTGGGAAGCAAAAAAGTTGTACTGGGGGACAATGTGAAATAATCATCAGGCTCACAATGTTGGAGAGCAACATCACAGCTCAGAGCTTCAACACTAAAATAAAATGAATTTAAAAGGACCATGAGCACTATGGCCTTTCCCTCTGGGATTTAAAATAGCCCAGATCAGGGTGCCCAGCTAAAAGCAGGACACTGAAGTCTATACATCCCATGTAAAAAGCTGTGTTTCAACAGGTGTTAATTTTACCACACGAGTTTGCAACCAAAATGTCTTTTATACTTGAATTGTGTGTACAGAACTTAGTCTGGTCCTGGCTTTAATCAACTGTCTTGGCTGGCAATATGAAGCATTTCCTTTGACAAAACTAAAGTAAGTCCTGTTTTCCCTGATTCCCTGATTCATGTCTCACCTCATTCTCTGCCCCACCAAAAAGCAGTGGTGGCTGGGCTCAGGCAGTGCTGGGAATGTAGGAAAGGAGCTGAGCAGGTAAAATTACTCTTCCCAAAAGGATGGGATTGGCAGTGGGAAATCCAGGGATCTTCCTGAGAGGCACTTATCACCAACAGCAACAAAAAACTGCCAAAAACGCAGGCCAAGTGATCAGACTTTGCCTATTTTTAGCATTATTTCCAGCACACAGATACAAGACTGACCCTGCATCCTTCTAAGAGCAGAAGTCTGAACACTCAGAATGCTTCACATTAAAAAGATAATGATAATTTTTTAGAGTTTGAGGGGAAAAATTGGCATCACAAGAGTATATATGCAAGTAGAGTCCTCACTTGACTTCAGTTTTGACGTCTTCCCCCACACGGGATTAGCAAATACACAGTGCAAAAGAATTCTTGTGATAGCATAATTTCAAGACTTGTGTCACGTGATCCAATTTTCCTTTCATTTTCAAAGTTTGAAGAAAAACTTGTGTATCACATCCTCTGATCTTTTCACTTGTTGAGATCAACATGCGCAAGTCCTCACGAAAGGGAAATTCTCCTTCACAGCTGCTTCGTGGCTTAAACGGGAAAAATCACAGGTACAGAGCTATAAAATCTGCCCTGATGCGCAAAAATGACAGATTTCCAAAGTAAATACCAAGTGTGTTAAAGTCATGAAAGGAAATCTGAATCTTTCAACAGAGAAAAAGGTTGGAATTTTTACTTCTCAGGGAGTTTTGCCTGTGATTAGTTTGCATCTGTCACAACTGTCGAAACCAACAATTATTTCTATTTGTTTTTACATCAAAAAAACCAACCAAGACACCATGATTTGGCCTAGAGCAACGTAACCACTGAGAGAATTTTTTTGCCAGGGTTCAATTTGCATGATAAACTGTTGTTAACAGATACCATCTGTTTTTAAATTTAGTAAAAGGGCCCATATTATACAGCTCATTACAAATATTACTAAGTCTTAGACAACGACTCTTGTAAAGTGTGTGTTGGAGCTAATGAAGTAGAAAGCTTAAACAACAAATCATTTACAAGTTTTTTGTACAGTATTTCTAATGGAGGGAGTTGATAATCAAAGGAAAATGTAATCACTTATGTTAAGCAATCCATGGACTTAGTCAATGTAGCACAAACAGCCATTATGCAAAATTATGACATTAAAGGGAAAAAGACTATTGCAGACTTTGCATTTTACAGTGGATGCTACACAGACTAATAACTTGGAGAGAATTAAACAGGTGAGGCCCCCTCGCTTCCAAAATAGCATTTTTCCATCAAATATCACCAAGATATTCAACCTGGCCTGAGATTTGCTGCCCTGAATTAGACCTGACACCAGTAACAAAGGGGATTCTGTAATGGACATGGGCTCTCACAATACAGTGCATTAATGGGCATCATGGTGAACATAATCTGTCAGGAACAGTCACAATAAAGATGTTCTCCTGATTAATGTTCTACTAGGCCTGTGCTTAATAATTTATATAATTTGTATTAACTTTCAAATTGCCATCACTGTGGTGGACAAGGAAAAACACACAAACAATTCAATATAATAATTTTACCTAGGAAAACATTTTTTGTGGCAATTAAAACTGGTGGGTTCATAGAGGAGTAATCATTTAAGATTTACAGAGATGAATTACTGTGAAGCAAAGCTGTGCATTTAAACAACATAATAAGAAAATACTCCTAAGAGGTCATAAATACTTTATAAATTACATTAATACTGGTGTTTGGTATTACTTCATTTATATTCTTACAAACTGTGTCTTTAAATATTACTCCCATAACAATGTATGTTTCTATAAAATTAACAAACTTTTAAAATCCTGACAGTCTGCCTTATAAAAGTGTCTCCATTAATTTTTCTGTACTTTGAAGAGAGAAATAGTAATGTTACAGTAGTAAAAAATGGTCATTCTGCATTCATTCTCCTAATCCTTGTTTTTACACAAGGAATTCAGCACATGGCACAGTGAGGATGTGGGTATTGGTCAAGAATATCCTATGCTATCCTATCAGGATGATTAATGAAGGCACCTTTTTCACAGAATGTCAGACTCTGCCTTTTTAACAACTGACCTTTCATAGAATACTACTGAACTCATAATTCCACTTTTGTTCAGTTTCTTATTAGTGGAGTTAAAATTAATACTTATGGGAATGATGGCTAAGGTGATGCACAGTAAATCTTAGAGCACATCAACCTTCTGCACCGACTACCAAAGGAATAGCACCTGCATTTGTCTAGTTCAATAGCATAAGTATTCTACTAAAACTCTGTGTCCTTTTAAAAGACAAATTAGGTCAGTATTCAACCCTCTTTCAAGCACAAAGCTCTACATATGGAGAGAGACCTGTAAAGTTCAGATATCCCTGTGAAATAGTTAATACTGTACACAGAGGGGGTTTTCATCCTGTTCCACTGCCTGAAACTTCCAAGATGACATGGACATTTCTGGGAGACATTTAAGCCACCCAGTCTAGTAGCTACAGTCACTCATTCCCAGTGTGGCTACACACATCTCCCTGCTCTAAAAGATACATCTTCCACCTGGGAGTAAAAGTCCTGTGCTGTGCCACCACCAGGATTTTGAGGAAACGACTGATGCCATGAAGATAACCCTGGTTTTAAACCAATACACTGAAAAGTAGCCTGAGATGAACAAAAGACCCCTGTTTCACTGAGGTGTTTAACACCCTG
This sequence comes from Manacus candei, assembly GCF_025592945.1. NCBI lineage: Eukaryota > Metazoa > Chordata > Aves > Passeriformes > Pipridae > Manacus > Manacus candei. The sequence goes on along the minus strand of NW_026138098.1, from coordinate 6,073,828 downwards.
GTCTCAGAGAAGGGAACCACGGTGTAACAAAACAGTAACTATTAATTTGCTACCACTCCAGAACACAAAAAATTCATGCTGATTGAGCAACTTACCAGATGCCACATGAATATCACACAACCGAGTCCTGTTGTGACATGCCACCCCCTGCAGAGGACAGGACACCTGCAGAACACCCCATTTCTCCCAGGATTGCCATCACTTGCCACCAGCCTTCCCAGCTCCATCACAAACAGCTGCACGAGCCAGGGCTCGTTTTCGACTCACCACGACAGACCACTGCTGTCACCTGCTCTTTCCCTTCCATGTCCCACCACTTCTCTCCCTGGAAGTCAATGCCTTATTGCAGCTCCCCTACAGTTTCCTCCTGATCTCCTCCATCCAGATGAAGACAACAGATGATCAATGAGGGCTGACTACATCTCCAGGTTACTGCTACTGACACACCAAAAGACAGGGATGGTCACACTGTTCCAATGAAGCTGGAAATTCCACACAGATCAGAACAGGTCCAATATCAGGTACCACAGAAGTGCCAGCTGGACTAGGATTGTCCTGCCCAGGGAGACGTGATGAAGCTGCTTCATTTCTGAGGGCTCCCGTGCCATTCCAGCACCACACTCTGCTCCTCGGCACAGCTGAACCACGGGTGCTGCTAAGAGGTGACTTACATGGTTCTAAAGTAGGAGGGTCAGTTTAGATTGGATATTGGGAAGAAATTCTTCCCTATGAGGATAGCGAGGCCCTGGCACAGGTTGCCCAGAGAAACTGTGGCTGCCCCATCCTTGGAAGTGTCTAAGGCCAGGTTAGATGGGGCTTGGAGCAACCGGGGACAGTGGAAGGTGTCCCTGCCCATGGCAGGGGGTGGAACGAGGTGGTCTTTTAATGTCCCTTTCAAACCAGTCTGTGATTCTGATTCTAAGATGCCTGAGCAAAAGCACCTCATATCAAATATGCTTAGTTACAGGAGGAGAACATTAAAAAAGCGCATGAGATTAAATATGCAGTAAGGACATTCATTAACACAACTGGCTATATTTTTATGCCTTTTTAAAACACTGCCATCAACTCTTTTTCCTCCATTTTATACATTAACATTCCTAAACCCCAACGCCAGAAGCTCTAGATAGTTTTCTATCCTTGAAGGTATTTTAAGATGATAAAGATGTGAAACTTTTTATTGGTACATGAAGATCAAAATACACGCTCCAGCTGATGTCAAACACTTAAGACCTCACACAACTGGCAGCAATTCTGTTGTAAAACATGCAATAACACCAGCAAACTGCAACTTAATTTTTCTCCATGCGTTCATTCGTATTCATGTGGATTCCATTCACATCCATTATGAGGGAAGGCAGCTGCATTATGGCCAAATATTGTGTCTTGCAAACAGAACAGCATTTGCTGCTTCAGCCCTTGCAAATCAAAGAGGGTTTCACTCTAAATGAGGTTTTCTGGAACAAAGCTAGAGGACACTGGGATGGACTTCAACCTCCCCTTAGAGCTCAGTGTTTTTTGTAAAGTCAACTGAGGTGTAATTTAACTGTTCCATAACTGGAGATCTCCAGCCACGCTTTGCACTAATACCTATGGCTTGAAAAATAAAAACCACAAAAAATCAATTATTTTTTTTTCCTGGAATCAATTTTACTCCCACACCAAAAGAAAAAATATTCCCTTGCTCTTTCAGCTTTCAGAAATGCCTTTGCACCAGGGAAGGATGGATGTCTTCCCTGGGCAACAAAAGCATTTTACAGCTTTATCACGGTTGGAACAATCAGAAGTTCCAAAAGAATCATAGGAAAAATGTAGTGAAATACTGAGTCATGTTCACTCAAGATGGGAAGTCAGGACTTAATAGGACTCCCAGTTTAGAAGTGCTGGATGAATAAAAAGGTATTTCTCAATTAATGCTCACAGATGTGTCTCCTGCAGCCCAAAACAAAGCAGACCTTCCAATTCTGCAAGTGCTGCTCTGACAGAGCCTGCAGTTGTGTGAGTGAGAGTTACCTTGGTCATAAATTATCCTAATTACTATGGAATTTTGATAACAAGGTGATAGACCTGAAAGACAAGGGTGGAGTGAAGATTAAGTTATAATGTGGATTGAGACAAAGCAAAAGGTAGTACAAAGAAGTGGCAGAATTGGTAGGATTTAGTTCATTGTTTCAGCTAGGTTAATATTTAATAATTAGTAAATAAGTGTTCATTCTGATGGTTCTTTTAAAGATTTCAATAAAACTAAGAATAAAAATAAGAATTAAGATGCAGTCAGCTTTTTGAATGAATATCAATAAGCAAAACAATATAATTCATAAATCTCTTCAGTGATTCAAAGGCTAAACCTCAAAGCAGTCCTCTACTGCCACTCACATAGAAATTACAAAACATCCAAGAACAACGAAACCCAACAAACTTTTAGCCCTAAAAATCATTAAAAATGACTGCTTTAATAGTGCAAATTTTTACTGTACATGCAATTTTGTAGCCTATAAAGAGTTTAATATTCTAGAAGCTCAGAGTCTGCACAACACTATCAGCAAGTACAAAGTGTTAGCAAGAATGTGTATTTTTATTTTTCTTCAAGTTCATTATATTTGGGGGTTGTTTTTTGGCCACTTGGCTTCTTTTTATTGTGATTTATCATTACTTCAGACAAAAGATTCTTTGTTCCTTTTCAAATTACCTGCACACCCTGGATATCATACCTATCACGAGTGGTTTTTTGTTCCTGTCTGGGTTTGTTATTGCTGTGAGTTCTATGAAAAGGAGTTTCAAGACGTATTTCCCAGAACAGACAGGAAGCAGGACATGCTATCACAACCCTGAGGATATCCTCTGTTTCACACTGAGACATAAATCTCAAAGCCCACAGGACATCTGCATAAATGAAGAGCATCTGGACAACCTCAGAGCCACAAGCAATATTGCCCAGCATGTAGAGAACTTCTGACCTACAGGAGATGAGAGCTGATCCCCACCATGACCAACAGAAATCACAACCAATGCTGGAGTGGAGTGAAATGGGATCTGGTTTAACACACACGTTCACAACCAGAGTAGCAAAGGCAGAGAAACCTCCCAAAATGTGCAAGAAACCAGTAAAATCCCCCAAAAGACATGTCCACCTTGATTCACTGTCCTTGCCACCATCAGCAGAAGAAATCAAAGAAAATTTGACTGATTTTCAAAGAATTCAAGTACAGTCAATACAATCTAAAGTGCAACTCCAAAACCAGGTAAGTGATGACTTCAGAATTTCAGAAGTCTAAACAGGAGACAATTTCTATATTCTCCAGGAGTCCACGTCAGCATTTAAAATGAGAACAAACTCCTTCCAGAGGTGAAGAACATTCATGAGCTGTGAAGAATGACTACTTCCAAATTATTGAGGTATTACAGCTCAAATTGCCTTAATACGAGCTGATTTATATTTATGGCCAAGTTTCATACAGTGTTTAAACTTTGAACAACTCCTCCCCCAAGTCAGACTGTTGAACTTGAAGAGTTTAAAAAATAGGTCAGGAAATATTCTCCATCTTCCTTTGCCATTATATCAAGCACCAGGATGTTCAGGGCAGTTATCCCGCTAAAAGTTGTATTTCGGTAGCAAAGTTGTATTTTATATCATAAAACAGATAATCATAATATAATCAAAGAATCATGGAATCATTAAGATTGGAAAAGACCTCTGAGATCATCAATTCCAACAATGTCCACCACTAAACCATGTCCTCCAGTGCCACATTCACACATTTTTTGAACCCTTCCAGAGATGGTGATTCCATAACCTCACAGAGCATCACAGGAGCTCTGGGTCTAGTGAAACAGCCCTCAAAAACTTGGTGTCCTTCCACAACGCTTTGTACACATCAGAGCAGTTTTGATCTGATGGCCACGAGAATTCCTCAGGAGTTTTTTATGTTTGGCATGGACTGACCCACCCAGGAACCACCACTCCTCCAGGGAGAGTTATCCCCTTGAGCAGCAACCTGTGATACAACCCTGACTTAACTTTTAGGACCAATTTAGACATTTCATACTGAAAGAGGAAGGATTACAAGAGCATCTGTCTTACAGGGAACTTTCAAGGCTTTTCAGTGACTTCAATGCCTAAAATAATAAAAAGTTGAAATATAGGCTTATTGCCCAGACTCTGTGAGAAAAGCAATCTGTGGATCCTAAACTTTTATAAAGTAGGCAGCCTACCAGCTTGGTCCTGCATATGTGCTGAGAAACATATCTAGTGTAGGTCCAAGAATGGGGGAAAATTAGTATTTTTGAACATTTTCCTTCAATTTTGGAGAGACTTTCCATCAGGAGTAGAAAGTGGTCAGGTTTTCTGTAGCTAAAACTATATTAGTAAGCACTGGACACTATTTCTGACAACAGGAACAAACTTGGCAGTGCCTGCCCAGCATCTCCAGGATAAGATCTGTGTGTGTGTGTGTGTATTTTAAATCAGCACCTGCACCCCAGCACCTATGAAACAATAAACTCCCCCACCCTCCTGGGCCACATGACACTGATGGAGCATCGCCAGGAGCAGGATACACAGAGAGACTGTTCATCATCATCATCTGAACACAAGCAAAACCCAACTGTGGACTGACAAAACCAAGGGGATGTGCATCAATAAAGCAGAGGAAAAACAAATGACGGGAAAACAACTGACTGGGAACCTAAAGGACTAAGTTTCTCACTTAATCTCGTTATTTCTTTCTCTGAACTAGCCCAGGAAGAAGAAAAATCCTCTGCAGAATTCCTGTTTCACACCAGACATCCTGACATCATGTCTAAATCTACATCATAATAATAATAGGAAAATAAAATACAATTTAAAAATCTCTTAGTACAAATGACAATTTACATAGCAGCAGCCTACAACAGTGAGCCTCTCAAAGGTCAGAATTAATTAAAGAAATTGATAGCTGCTCAAAATCTAATTTGATTAGCTGATCACTACATTTATTCAGAAATTGAGAAGCCATCAAAAAGTTTTTATCACCAGCAAGTGCTCATTTTAATAAGCAATGAGGTAATTATGAGTATTTATCACTTGAAGGATTTATGTGCACTAAACAACCTTAAATTCTTCAAAAGCCAATAGGAACTTATTTCTGTTTAACAAGAACTGGGGAGAGTGAGCAAAGATGGGCTCATGGAATCAATCTATGAGATGTCCGCCCTTGGAATCATTCTCATTTAATCCTTTAGTGAATCAGTGTTTTAAGAAATTTGGGAAACTTAGATTTATTGGTAACACCAATGAAACCACCCTGACACTGAATAGATAGAACAGCTCCCAGTTTTCCAGGTGAAGAGATGACAACCCTCCATGCCAGGGTGAGGTACCTCACACCACCGCCAGGAGACCTGATCAGAATTTCAACATTCTGAGGCAAAATGAGAGTAAGATGAGATGTGATATGGAAACCACTCTAAATATTTAATATGATCAGCAACTCACAATTATTTCTTAAGTGTCTTTTTCCCCAATAACTTTTTCCACTGAATGATCTCGGGGAGAAGATAACATGAGATGCTGCTTTTGAATAAGTTATACATTTCCCTTGCTTTACTTGAACCTCACAATGCCACCATTATTAATATTTTTCCTCCACAAAACAGCACTAGCCTTCCAAAGAAAAAGTCCTTGACCAAAATATCAGAGGATATTAAACTGAGAAGTGATCTACTGATGCAAATCATTAAATCTATTTGCATTTGCTTACTGAACCCTAACACAGAAATTAAACTACATAGTGTGGGAAAAGAGCTGGTTTTGCATGGTTAAAAGGAGACATCTTGGAAGATCCGAGCTCTATGTCATTAATTTTCCTTCTTCCCCTCATTAACAAGTAAAATGTTTTCACTGCTTGAAAAGTTTTAATAAATAGGAAAAAGCAGGGCAGCTGACATAAGTTTTTAATGTAATATACAAGAGCTTTTAATATTTTTACATATATTAATGTAAAAGCTAAAAATAAATGTTAAAAGGTTACATTTGTGAAGAAAGAAAAATGGCATTTACAGTTACAGGGTAAGGTTTTAGAATTTAACTCCTTCTCTCCTGGCATGTGGTTCTGAGGAGCATTTGCCATTTCCCTGAAAACTGCTGGAATTGCAGAGATGAGCCATAGCAGAAGTGCCTGGGGGCTAAGGACACATATTCCCTCCCAGCTCTGCGCTCCAGGATGATTTACTAGGCTTTGTCCTACCGAGTCTTAAATTCTTTTTATAGAAGGAATTAAGGGAGGCATGTTAAGAACAACTATAATTAGCACAGGCACTGGCAGTGTGTGATCCTTGAGTTTCACTGAAATGCAGGAGCCAAAGAGGCCAACAAAGACCAGGTACTGGAGCTGCCAGTTCAGATGGAGCTGGGAAAAGCCACTCAACACCAAAACGCCAGTGGCACCCTGGGCTGCAGCACAAGGAGTGGGTGAGGCAGGGGATTCTCCCCCTCTGCTCTGCCCTTGAGAGACTTCACCTGGAGAACTGTGTCCAGGTCTGGGGTCCAACATCAGAAGGATGTGGAGCTGCTGGAGCACGTCTAGAGGAGGTCACAGAGGTGCCTCAAGAGCTGGAACCCCTCTGCTCTGGAGCCAGGCTGGGAGAGCTGGGGGTGTTCACCTGGGGAAGAGAAGGCTCCGGGGAAACCTGAGAGCCCCTTCCAGTGCCTAAAGGGGCTCCAAGAGAGCTGGAGAGGGACTTGGGACAAGGGCCTGGAGTGACAGGACAAGGGGGAATGGCTTCCCATTGCCAGAGGGCAGGGAGAGATGGGATACTGGGAAGGAATTCTTGGCTGTGAGGGTAGGGAGGCCCTGACCCAGAGAAGCTGTGACTGCCCCATCCCTGGAAGTGTCCAAGGCCAGGCTGGATGGGGCTAGGAACAACCTGGGCTAGTGGAGACCTTGTTCCCCATTGCAGAGGGGTGGAACCAGGTAACCTTTAAGGTCCCTTCAACCCAAATAATTCCATGACTCTATAAACCTCTGCAAACCTGGTATTCCTCAAGCCCTCAATGTTGCTCTGATCACAGCATTTTCATAGTCAAGGCTCTCCAGGCTGATATTACAGACATTTTTCAGCAAACCACTTTGTGCAATTCAATTCTGTCCCTCAAGGAGAGCTGCAGGAAGGTTCCTGTGATCCAGGTGGGTGTCCCTGCTCACAGCCCACCATCTAATCCCAAAACACCTCTGTGGCTTTAAATTATTCTCAGCGTTATCTATGCATTTTAATTTTTTTCAAGGACCACAAAAGCCAGGAAAGAAACCCAAGATGAAGAGTTGCAATATTTAAGAATACCCACTAATTCTGGGACATAATAGAAACATAATCCATGTCATTATGCAGCCCATTTTCCCATCCTTATAGCCAGGATTTGCAATGGAAAAATGCTCCACTGCATTAATCTACCTCTGGCATGAGAAGTGGAAGGGTTCCACTCATGGCCTGAATTATAGGAGAGTTAGTAAAGATACACCAGGCACAGTATCTGTGGCACAGAACAGGGCAGGGCATCAGGAAAGGATTTATTTTCTGAGTAATTTCTTGAAAAGCTGATGCTGCATAGACAAATTCTCACACTCCTCTTAGGTGAAGTCATTTTTCAGCACTATTACAACTCTACATCTTCTGCAGTAGGAAAAAAAAAATCATATTTGTGGTATTTTCAAGTGGGTGTCTGCACAAGTTATATTATCTAATACAGTTTGTTGTTATTTTTGCCATTTTAAAATATCAGCACTGTAAAACGTGATCACTGGGTTGTTATAACATGTCTTGCTTTAGGACTCTTGGCCAACGATGGAGGTTTACAAACACACACCAGTCGAGCAGCAAAGCTTTGTGTTCTCCTGCACACTGAAATGGGGCTTTTAGTGCTCTGACATGGCATTGTCCCCATTAACATTCAGGGTTTGAAAACCTGATATTAATGCCATGTATAACTGCCCAGTAGAAATGGAATGGTTTGGGTTGGAAGGCACCTTAAAGCCCATCCAGTTCCACCCCGTGCCACAGGCAGGGACACCTTCCACTAGCCCAGGTTGCTCCAAGCCCTGTCCAACCTGGCCTGGGACACTTCCAGGGATCCAAGCGCAGCCACAGCTTCTCTGGGCAACCTGTGCCAGGGCCCCACCACCCTCACAGCCAAGAATTCCTTCCCAATATCCCATCTAACCCTGCCCTTTTACAGTCTGAAGCCATTCCCCCCTGTTCTGTCATTCCAAGCCCTTGTCCAAGTCTCTTCCCATGTCTCTTGCAGGCTCCCTTCGGGTACTGGAAGGCCACAATTTGGTCACCCTCTTCTCCAGGCTGAACAATCCCACTTCTCTCAGACTTTCCTCCATGCCTCTGATCATCCTGGTGCCTCCTCTGGACTCTCCAACAGCTCCATGTCCTTCCTGTGCTGGGCTCCAGAGCTGGAGGCAGCTCTGCAGGTGGGGTCTCATCTGAGTGAGGCAGAGGGACAGAATCCCCCCTCCCCTGCTGCCCACGCTGTGGGATCAGCCCAGGGCACTCCTCATCCACCGAATCCAGCCTTCATCCACTAAAAAAATCTGGATTTTTATTTTATTTTATTTTTACACAAAGCCCTCAAAAGTTTCTCTGTCAAGATTTCAGGACAAAACCACAACTGAAGACTTGCAAAACCCACTCCTATTTGAGTGTTGCAATACTGCCTTTGACAGAGAACAGAAGTGCAGCAGTGCTGTCAGGAAAAATAACCCAGTCAAAATCTAGTATTGATTACAGTGGAGTTGCTCAAGATTCACTTCAGTTTAAGTGAGAGAGAATGTGGGTTTTATTAATCATGCAGAATTAGATTCACCACCCACACCTGACAGAAAAACTTCTCCTGCAAACCATTTCTAAAACCATGTGAAACCACGTATTTGGCCTGTACTACATGTAAGGCTTTGCCAAAGTCTAAATTCTAAAAACACACAGGAAGTTATTTTGTTTAAGTTTTCTGAAACACCATTTCCAATAAAAAGTTTTCTTAGCTTGATGCAGCATAAACAATCTGTAGCATCTCCACAAGAAACTATGAAAAACCCTAGCCCAGTTTATTTTTAATAAAAGGAGGACTATGCTATATAATAACTCTTCCTGCCACATCCACTGAATCTGCTGAAATAAAGATTGATGCCTGGATATTTGTAGAGACTTCTACCAGAGAAGGTAATATTTCTTTTTTCCTTTCTTTTCTTTTTTTTTTTTAAATATACTTTCCTGTTATTTTGAAGTAATTTGAAATAACAAGCATCATCTCTCTATTACCCAGGAATCTGCATGTTTTCTTTCCAAGACAAGTGACAGAGAACTCAATGAGATTTGTGAGAGCTGCAAGTTAAAAGAAATTTGAAAATAAAAAGTTTTGAAAGAGAAACCTGTTTAAGACTGACCTTCTTCTGGTGACTGTTCTCCACAGGCACTCAAGACAGGCCTTCACTTTGCTCATCAATATGAAAACCAATATGGTCGGGATCGTGAGCAGTTAAAAGCCAAGAAATGTCTAAAATTCTGTGTGGACTTTGCCCAACATGTTGAACAAGCATCATGCAGAAGAACCAGGTGCTCTAAAAGCCAAAGTAGCACTTTGAAGCTTTTGAGAAAAAAGTCCCTTAGAAGCAATGAACACGTGGAGTGGGCCAAGGCCATCATGTCCCTGTAACCAAAGGACTCCCACCTGGAACTCCGGGGCCCTCAGCACACGAAGGACATTGAATTATTGGAACAAGCCCAAAGAAGAGCCATGAAGATGCTCCAAGGGCTGGAGCCCTTCTGCTCTGGAGCCAGGCTGGGACAGCTGGGGGTGTTCACCTGGGGAAGAGGAGGCTCCAGGGAGACCTGAGAGCCCCTTCCAGGGGCTAAAGGGGCTCCAGGAGAGCTGGAGAGGGACTTGGGACAAGAGGGACCTGGGACAAGAGAGCTGGAGAGGGACTTCGGACAAGGACAAGGGGGAATGGCTTCCCACTGCCAGAGGGCAGGGATAGATGGGATACTGGGACAGAACTCTTGGCTGTGAGGGTGGGGAGGCCCTGGCACAGGTTGCCCAGAGAAGCTGTGGCTGCCCCACCCCTGGAAGTGTCCAAGGCCAGATTGGGCAGGGCTTGGAGTAACCTGGGATAGTGATGTTGTTCCTCATTGAAGAGGGGTGGGCCTAGTTAACCTTTAAAGTCCCTTCCCACCCAAACCATTCTGGGATGCCACAACTCACTCCCATCACAGGCAGCCTGTATCTCAAACCTCATCTGTTTGCATTAACACCTACAAAAGCACCGTCTAATGAACCATTTCCCAGCCACTGTAAACAGTAATTAAATACCTTAAATTATAAAAAAAGGAAAGTTCCCTGCAAAACATACTTTGATCACCCATAAGTGCCATCAGCTCAAATGACTATGGTATTTACAAGAGTTAAGTTCTCTGTTGTACTGGCAGGAAAGCGATGCAGCTGCACTTGTCCACAGCCATTGGTGTCCTAATATAGAATCATTAAGGTTGGAAAAGACCTCTAAGATCACCAAGTCCAACCATCAACCAGCACCATCATTATGTTCACCACTAAACCATGTCCTCAAGCTTGAACACACCCAGGGATGATGACTCAAACACTTCCCTGGGCAGCCTGCTTTACAACTCTTTCCATGAAATTTTTTTTCCAATGTAAACCTTCCCTGTCACAGCTTGAGGCTGTTTCCTCTCATCCTGTCCCTTGTTCCCTGGGAGAAGAACCCGACCCCCCTCGGTTCCCCCCTCCTGTCAGGGAGTTGCAGAGAGGGAGAAGGTCCCCCCTGAGCCTCTTTTTCTCCAGGCTGAGCCCTCTCAGCTCCCTCAGCCGTTCCTGGTGCTCCAGACCTTTCCTCAGCTCCGTTCCCTTCTCTGGACAACCTTTCCTTTCCCCGCTCCCACTCTACACCTAGACCTTATCCAAAACCATTAACTTCTTTACTCCAAGTATGTCTGTCTCCTTCAGGTTTTATTCTACATAATTTTAATTAGAAAATCTCTGTTTTTACACAATAATTTTAAGGATGAGCTGAATGGGGAGGAGTGCAGCCTCTTCCAAGCCACATTGCCAATAATCCTCTCTTCACATAAGTCACATCAGATGTTCATGGTAAATCAGAAATGTATTCAAAGCAGCAGAGTAGGTGCATACCTACCTCCTTCAGAGGGTTTTTACTGTGCCCCTGAGCTCCACTAAGTTTCTTAGCCTTGGTGGATGCTTACTGAAAAAATAGGAGGAGTGGCACTCTCCCAAATGCCTCCCACTTGTGGCATCAAACTGAGATATCACTCACCGTAAATTTTACAGTATGAGGAATGAAACAGTTAGCAAAGTTGACATTTAAACCATCATCACTGGCTATGATTAAATACCTCAGAGATGAACACAGTGGTTCACACCTCTGCAAGTTATTGTTCTAGGCTCTTATCAGAGCCCGGACGCCACTGCATCCGCTGCCTTTCCACACACTTGAGATTTTCTTTGAATCTGTAATAGCTGGAAACCTCTTTAAGCTGAGGTTCTGGAGAGTTTCTGATAATGTTACACTGGCAGAGATTGACTGAAACCCTGGCGAACCTCTTGAACTGCAGATTCACCCTTAAAGGTTTAGGCAGATTAATAATACAAGAACGGCCAAACTGGCTCCTTGTTCCTCCTCCTCTGATCTCTTTCAGTAAGATGTAGGGAAATGAAATGCTGTAAAGAAAATGGCAAATAACCTGCAAGAAATACAGAGGGCAGATGGGATCCCACTGCTTTCAAGAGTCTCTTCTGAAAACAGCATAAAAGGGAAATCTGAGGTATTCCTACATCACAAGGAAAATGGGGCATTCTGTGATAACCACCATGAAAATACATGTTTTGACCATTCCAGCAATAGTAAAGCAAGTCAACCTGCCCAATTTCCCTCCTCAAACATGCAGGAAGCATCCAACAGCTGCAGTTTCTCAAATTCAAGCTCACATCCCTACCAACAAACACACAATTCCCAAAGTCCATGGAGGAGGAGCAGACCACCTGCACATGCTGTCTCCTGAATGGGAGCTCAGGATCTTCTGGCAAGATCAACTTGTCTGTACACCACAGCAGTCCCAGAGTGGAGGAGCAGGAGCCCAGAGCCAAGGAGATGGCTGTCCCCAAATCATCCACACCTTGGGATGTCCCAAACAAAGATGGCAGCGACAGATCACAGCAGCTCAGCTGAGTTTTTAAGTGGAAAATCTCAACTTCTCATAATGGCATCCTCAAATCCCAAGGTGGATGTAAATATTAGCATTACTGGCATCTCCTGAGATCTGTGCCCACTCTTCAGGTGGCAAATTTAACTTTCTTTTCACACACAGACTCATCAGTCCACAGGAGTATGACGGTGTTCATCACTCCATGCTCAGCAGGAAAAGATTTTCCAACCAGACACTGGAAGCTGCTTAGTTTACCTCAAAACATGTCAGACAACAGCCCTTTTACTACTATCCTCCAGTTCCCACTGTATTTCCCTGCCCTGGCACATGTGCAGCCCAGATAACCCTTGCCTCATGCTGACCAGGCAGGGAGCTGGGAAAACCAGGGCAGTTTTCCTGAGGGGAGAGGGAATTCCTGAAAGAATTTGGAATTTTGCAACACAGGGAAAATCTGCCTCCTGGTGCCATCCCAACTGCCAAGTCAACATCAACATTTTTCCAGAGTATCTTGTGCTGTAAATATTCAGCAGAGGAAAACAAGTGGTTTGTGTTATTGCTCAAGGAAGTCACGAGTGGGATCCTCTGCTCACCAAGAGTATCATTTACTCCTCCATCTCTGCAATAAGACAAGACTTCTGAAAACAGAGTCATCCCAGTGTGGGAACACCAGAGCTGACAGTGGAATAACAAAAAAATAATTCTGAAACTCCAAAGCTGCTGAAGACACTCAGGAGTAAAACAGTGAAAAAACTGAGTTATTCTTTAGGCCATGAACAAAAAGAGTTAAACATTTGCAATATTTCAGGCAGGAATACTGGAGGAAACTTCATCAAAACTAATCCTTAGATTTGTATACACTGAAAGAAAAACTTCAACAGCTGATACAGTACTAAGTGTACACATACATATACACACACACACACACACATATTCACTTAAGAGTTGGACTTTTGGGTCCCTTCCAGCCCACAATACTCTGTGATTCTGAGATTCTAATATAGATATACATATAAAAACACATATAGGTTATATGTCCTTTTAGGTTTTTTTTTTTTTTAATATAAACTGTGAAGATTAAATTCTTAGAAATAGAAACATTTATAAAATCAAGCTTCATGTCTGGTGTATTTTCTGCCCCACTTTATAACCCTGAAGCAGCACATTTCAGAAACAGCCCTAAAATGACTGCACAGACCTTGAGCCCAACACATGAATTTCCTCATGGTGCTGTATGTAGGCTAAAACTCCTGCATTCTCTGTCATACAACACACAGGTATCAAACACAAGGAATTTGGTTATTCTAAAGCTAGTCCAGTTCTATCTTCAGTGTTTTATTAATTGAAAATGACAAAACAAACAAGTCAATCCATAATTTCAATACTAAAGCAGAAATGAGTGATTTCAGGTCCCTGTTTTAAGTTAACCAGTTATTAGCACTACAAAATGGTTAGAAACAATTTCAGCATCCAGTAAATTAAAAATTCCACAATCATATTTAGCTGAAATCTCACATTTAGATATGTGAGACTGTATGTACATATATACATAGAATCACAGGATGGTTTGGGTTGGAAGGGACCTTAAAGCCCATCTCATTCCACCCCCTGCCATGGGCAGGGACACCTTCCACTAGCCCAGGTTGCTCCAAGCCCCATCCAACCCAGCCTTGGACTCTTCCAGGGGTGGGGAAGCCAAAACATGGATTTAAAAAGCCTAAATGATAAAGATTCCTCCTCTCCAAACAGAAACCATAACATTGTGACGTGTCTGGACTTTTAAAGCCTGCCAACTTCCCAAGGAGCAGAATAACCTCAGGTTATTACAATTAGTTTCATCTCATTAATAGATCAATTTCTTTCAAGCATAGTGAAACTGGATTTTACTTTGTTGCTTCTCCTTTTAGGCTCCATTATAGTCTGTGTTCTTAAGTTTTAAGGAGAGCCATCACTGAATAGGTTGTAATCTCAGGTGATTAATTGCCCAGCATTTTACAAGCTGTAAAATAGAGCTGAGATCTCCACAAAGCGATTATGCCATTAACCAGACGCTCTTATCAGCCTTTTCTACAACTACCAGGTTTGTCTGACAGATTGCAAGTCTTAAGTATTTATATATTTCAAAGGTTTACTTATTTTTGTTGTTAAAACCCCCTAAAATCTATATTGATTGTTACATGCAATTCCACACGAGAAGTCCCAAGCACCGTGGAGCAGAATACCAATATTTATTACCAGACTCGTGCTCATTATGGTTCTCTCTGACAGGGGTCCATTAAAATCAATTTTTATGTTTCTTATGGTTTTTTTTTTCCCCCACCCAATGTTCTTACCATGGTGTTTATTAGCCAGTTAGGAGAAACACCAGGCAACTGCTTCGTTTTTATTTTATTCTGTCGAAAATAATGAGGCCAGATTTAACAACTATGCACTAGCGATGAGTAGAAGAGATTAAATGTTATACTTCAGCACAAACATTTACAGATGGCTTTAAAATTTTTAGAACTTTATCAGTGCTAAAGACAAAAGGAAGTCCCACCTTTCTTTTTCAGATTTAAATTCTTAAACTAACCACAAAAATATTCTTCTTGCCTTTAACTTCTGAGTTACTCTTGAATAACAGTCCCTCTAACATGACAAATTTTGCATCTAAATCATGCAACCTGTGAAATTGTTATCAAGATGCCACTAATGCATCAAAATGAAGTCAGCTCTGAGAAAACTGAAGATCAAGAACAGATAAAAATTAAAAAATTAGGAGTAGGATCCAGACTGTTCAACTTCTGCTTGAAGAAAAAAACCATGAGAACCTTCAACCAACCAACATGGCCACGTTACAGGTGAGCAAACAGCAGATGTTCTGATAAATAAAGAGAGCATCCATCCCTAAGAAATCCCACAGACCTTTTTTCTACTGTTTTTCCACCACTCATTGATGCTTCCCCTTCTCGAGGGTGAAGATCCTCATCTGCTTGGTTGTTCTCCAGCTCTGCAGCAAAGGCATCTTTGCTAATGTATCTTAAATACATTTTATTTCTATTCCTCACCAGCAGAAATCCAGCACTGAAATCAGCATCTGAAGAAACTGAAGCCCTTCTTTCCATAGCACTGGAGTTGGCAAAACTTTCAAATCCAGAGGCTTGAGGGTTTTTGTATCACATGCAAAAACATATTTCAACCAGAACACACATTATGCTTTATATTCCTAATTAATTTTATACACTCTTCAGTTACAAGGAGAATAAAACAGAAAACCAGAAAAAGGAACACCATACAAATCAATGGGGGATTTTAGAACCAAAAGCAGGAGAAAAAAAACCCAATATTGAGAGAAGGAAGCCAAACCTGTTTGAGCCGTGTCAGTAGGAGAAAGCATTAATGTAACAGACTGTGGCAAAACTGCAAATTTATTACCAAAAAACAGATGAAGAGAGCAGACTTAAAGAAGTAGTATTAATAACTTTGATTTTGGCAGAGGAATTTGGCATAGAAATTTGGAATCTCGGGTTTTTTTGGCATCTAATTCTGAAATAATTCAATGTTCCTTCTAAAAATGCCACTGAGCATTTCCTCCAAATAAGGAAAAAACAAGGACCTGACCAGGACAGATGGACTCCAGCAGATTGAACAGCACTTACATTAAACAGTAAAATGCACCAGTGCCTCCTCAACCAGGCCTAGATTTGAGACATCACCTCCACTGCCATGTAGCATCTGTTTGGAACTCAAAAGGCATAACAGTTCTGAAAAGCCAACTAAAGCTCTCACAAGAACTACACACTAATTAAAACAATCATTCCCTCCTGGTTCTACATGCTGGAACATATATATATAATATATATAAAAAAAGATACATTTTATCTGCAAAATTTGTGAAGTCTGCAAGGAGGTTTTACTCCCCAGTGACAGATCTACACGTATGTCAAAAATTAGGGGGGCAGGATGTTCTCTCAAAACCTACATTGAAAATACTTAAAATTTAGAATGTTTCCTTAATAATATTTTTGATGCAGCAGAGAAATGAATGTATTTTGGAGCCACAATTCCTTAAAGGCACTGGAAGTTCCTTCTGCCTCTCACAGGAGCCAGTACGGAGCTCCTAGAATGAGTGGTAAAAACAAGTGTGCAGAGTTGTGTCTTAGATTCTCTGGGCAATCTCATTCCTCTACAAATACATAAACACAGGATCAATAGGACATGAACTCACCCACTTGGCAGCATGCTCGTTTTGGGAAGTTTTATTTCATGTAAACCCGTTTCACACCCAGAGATCTCGATCTTTCCCACGGGGCTGAGCAGAACCGCGTGTTTCTCCTCGCACATTGAACCTCCAACTTTGGAATTCACCTGTTCAAGAAGACAAAATCCTCTTTAATTGCCTGTATGTTCACCAAGGAACAGATATCTCAAGGTACTGAGTAGTTTTCAAAAGTAATTTTAAAAAAGCAAGAAAACAGTGAATTTCAAGTTTTCTCAAAAACGGCTTTACTTTCAAAACTCCAGCTTAAACTCATCCATCCTAAGAAGTCACAATCTAAATTAAAGTCTCAGAAAACATGTTAACTAGCAGAACAGTGATCTTCACAAAAATCTGAAACAGCAGCAGTTTCATGGCTGGTTTATCATGGCTGAAATCTGATGTGTTCTGACACTTATTTAAAACAGGATTATTGTGACAACAAAGTATATTCGGTGGTTTAGAGCAGCAGTGTTATGCAAATAACAGCTGGAACACAAATAGAATATGTCTGCTGGAAAAATATATGAAAAAAATCAATCATTCCTTAACAGAAGAAACATTTTTTTATTCCCATTGTTACCAGTCTGGTTTTATGATTACTGATAGGATGTAGTTGGAAATAGCTGCCAAGTATTTCTCAAATTGGACAAGACCAACAATAACATACTTGTCAAATTCATCTTGCCTAAAAAAAAACCACCCCAGTCTGAGTCAGTAAATGTTTGAGTTGTATTTACAGTTTGGTTTGTACAACCATTGCAGGAGGACAGGACAGGACACCACAAGTATGTCCAGTGCAGTCACCCAGACTCTGAACTGTCGGGCCGGACCCATCGCCATCGGTGCTGGGCAGCCAGGGAAAAATCCCTTTGCTCCAAAGAGTTGAATCCATGTGAAACTGGACAAAAAGTGAACAACCATAGGGCAGCTTGATTAACAAACACAGAATAACAGACTCAAAGAACAGTTTGGGTTCGAAGGCACCTTAAACACCATCTACTGCCACACCTTCCACTAGCCCAGGTTGCTCCAAACCCCGCCCAACCTGGCCTTGGACACTTCCAGGGATGGGGCAGCCACAGCTTTTCTAGGCAACCTGTGCCGGGGCCTCCCCACCATCACAGCCAAGAATTCCTTCCCAATATCCCATGTATCCCTGCCCTCTGGCAGTGGGAAGGCATTCCCTCTTGTCCTATCACTCCAGGCCCAGGTGCAGGACCTTGTGCTTGGCCTGCTGAACTGCATGAAGTTCCCAGAGAAGCAGTGGCTGTCCCATCTCTGGAAGTGTCCAAGGCCAGGCTGGAGAGCACTTGGAGCAACCTGATCTAGTGGAAGGTGTCCCTGCACATGGCAAGGGATGGAATGAGATGAGCTTTAAGGTCCCTTCCAACTCAAACCATTCTGGGATTCCAGGAATGACATACTTGGGGTGCACAGGGAGGCAGGAAAGTCTATGCATGATGACTTACAGCTGCCCACTGTTCACAGCTGGACAATAATTAGTTGTTTTCAAAACAAGAGAATAATTTAAAATCTCATTATTAAGTTCTGTGGAATGAAGTCACATCTGTGAGCAATATAATTAATCAGTGTGGGGAGAGCAGAAAAAACATCAAGTAGACAGCTTTGTCTACTAGGGCGAGAGTAAACTTAAACCTCTGATTTTGGGGAAGCTCTTATGCAACTCCTCAGTTACAGACATGCAGCAACCAGTACAAATCTACTCAGTTTGAAGAAGTCCTGCTTTAGGAACTGCAGGTTCCCTGTGGTTTCTTTACTGTGACTGTGATCCAAATCAGCTTTTTGCTAAATAATCAAATGTTTGGTGGTGTTGTAAAGCAACTCTCCTTTTCAACCAACTTCTTCCCTGTTCCTCCTTGAGGATGTGGGTGAACTTTTTGGAGCAGCACCTCCTTGTAGAAGTCAGTAAACAAGCAGTAAAAGTTAATATATGTGGAAAACCAGCATACATTCTTCATGTTTATTGGTGTGACAGCCCTGAACTAGATGCACTGAACCTCATACCACGTGCTCCATGAGTATAACAATTTTAGGATCAGAGGAAAGCTTTTCCATCACACAAAAACAGAGCATGCAGCAAGCAACAGAAAACCATAAATAATCCTATGCCTTCTCACCAAGTTGAACTAAGCTTTATAGATGAACCCTTGAGTGACCACAACTCATATTTTCAGTCTTGTTTATCATATCCATTGGACAGCAATATTTAAATGTTTATTTTTATATAGGAATGAAGCTGCATGACATATATGCACATCCATATACAACTGGGTTGGGAGCCTCCAGGATGAAGGTCACTGTATGGATGTACAACGCAAACTCCTCTGTCTAGATACTCATTTCACTACTTTAATTGGATATTAGGAAAAATTGCTTCACAGAAAGGGTTGTAAAGCATTGGAACAGGCTGCCCAGGGAAGTGGTGGAGTCCCCATCCCTGGCAGTGTTCAGAAGATGTGTGCATGTGGTACTTGGGGCCATGCTTGGTGGTGCTGACTGATGGTTGGACTTGGTGATCTTAGAGGACTTTTCCAACCATATCGATTCTGATTCTACTGAAATGAAGGGGTGAAAGAAGGCAAAACATCTTTCCAACTTCTGTGTCCCCCCTCAATGTGTACAGTGTTAAAATCCCACAGACAGGTTTCCACTCAGAAAATGTATATGCCCGTGGATGTGTTGGCACCCACAAGCATTCAGCCCTCAGGATATCAAAATTTGTCTTAAAACCAGGTTTGTCTGAAGGCTCTGGTCAGACAGACCACACATGTGACTTTTTCATACATTTTTCCCTTCAGTATTATGGAACACTGAGTCCTTCCCATCAGGGAGGAGCCAGAACCCTATTTCTGATGGATCTCCCCTCTACAGGCTTTTCCATTTCCTTTACTCAGCTTTAACAATATAAACCTACCACACCATATCACTGTTGTCTAAAAATTAAGAACCCACCCAGATGCTTTAGCAGGTTTCTCATGCAACCTTGCTTCAATGCCAGGCCAGGATATAACCACATACTGGTTTCAAAAAATTAATTGTTAGAGGACCCCAAACAGCACCAATCACAGGGATTCTTAGTCCTTAAAGCTGGTGTTCTGGATGTGTTTATCCAAAAATATCACTGCCTGCAGGTAGTTCCCTTAGAGGTGTTGATACCCACCCCACCAGAGGTGTGACCAAGGGCCAACTTCTTCATTTCCTTCCCATTCTGCACAAGTTCATCTAAAAACTCATCACTTCAGTGTCCTGACATTTGCATTGGCAAAGCGGTGCATGAGCTATGATTCTCAAGCCCCTGCTTTGATGATGCCATATCATATCAGTGACTTGCCAAAAAGCTATACCAGGAATTTGTGGAGTTTGAAAGGATGATCAATAAATGCCAGGGAAGCTGCTGCTTTATCTTAGTTACAGGAAAGAAATACTACTCCTGAACTCTCTTAAATGTCCTTCTTTTGAGTATCACCATGTTCTCAAATCTGCTTGTTATTGATTCAAGTTTGGAATTAAGATTCAATGAAAGCCTGAAGTATCAGATTTAAATTTAAGAGAAAATCTTCTCAGGTTTGGGCAATTTCCTACTTCATTTCAGTCATCCTTCCTGATGCACTAAGTTCTACAACCTTCTCATAACAAAATCCTTATCAAATAACATCACTGGTAGCTGTCAAGGCACAAATCAACCAGGGACCATCATAAAAACACTGATTAAAATATGTTTGAGTTGCAAAAAGCTTCTCCCACCCCACCCAGGGCTGCAGAGGTGACCAGTGAGGCTGCCCATGGTCCCTGGGCTGGCACACATCAGTCGGCCACCCATCCAAGATTTTCATGGAGTTATAGTTCTTTCTCCATCTCCTTAATAGCTTAAACCTTCCTGTATTTGTTTTACTGGTTTCTGCCTGTTTATTTAAAAGGAAACAATCCATTGTATGTTAAGAATATAGGAAAGACATTAATAGTGAAGGTAATGTATTTGTGAACATATACAGGAGGGTGGAGGGTAATATTCCAACCTCAGGCAGCCAGTCTTGGAGGAAAAAGCTATTTGTTAGTGTTTTAAGGCAAAGAAAGATTTAAGGACTGAGAATGAAACACAGGATCCATGTAATCAGAACAATCTAACAACCCACTCCTGTTAGTATCTTGATTACTCACTCATCTATATTTTCACCTTCCAAAAACTACCGCTTCAAGAGAACAAAGAATTTATGTACTACAAATAATTTCACTGCAGGGAGGAAGGAAGGGAAGAGTTATATGGATGTTTCATACCCAAAAATACTTTAATATACTAGAATTTCAGTTACACTTTGCTATTTTGGAATAAAAGCTACAGAGAATAAGATTTAATTCTCAGTCTTTTTGCTTATTATTGCTTGATTTCTTTCCAAGTTAAAATAAAAACTTTTCTAAAAGCTGCTTCCTCCTCTTGAAAAAAGAGTCCAAAGATTTGGTGTGAACTCTAAAGTTGTACATGATTGTGGCTGCCCCATCCCTGGAAGTGACCAAGGCCAGGTTGGACGGGGCTTGGAGCAACCTGGGCTAGTGGAAGGTGGCCCTGCCCATGGCAGGGGGTGGAACTGGATGGGCTTTAACCCAAACCATTCTGGAATTCCATGATCCACAAAAGTCCCCGAAGATTCAACATCTTAATCTGGACAGATGAAGCTGTCAGAAAGTTGTCCTGGTGTCAGGGCAGGGCTTCTCCTTGTCCAAAAAAACCAAGGGAATGCTGCATTCCTGTGCAACCCACACTCACAGGGCAACCCAACCAACATCACTCATTACTTAATGGAAAAATAAAAATTCCAGTACCATTACACTCACAGCACCCTTCAAGCATATGGAAAACTGTTAGTCCAAGGAAAGCTGAGTGCCCCACAGTTTTTCACTTAAGGTAATAGTTACTGAGGAAGAAAAGGTGTTGCATTCATTGCTTAAATTCAACAAGAAAGTCTTGAAACAAAATCACCATTGTGGGAGCTAATCAGATCTAATTCTGTCAATATAACCTGCTAACAAGTAAAACAGCCTTTAAAATTACCTTTGATGTTCTAAAATACAAGTCCTTTACATACTGCAGCTGGTTCTTGTGAACTAGAGAACCACTCACCTGGCCACGAGCCACCTCTTCCCCATCCAGATCCCCCAAAAACTGTTCCTACTCTGACTATTTCTTCTTCCTACAGTATCCAAAGCCAACTTTCAGCTTTCCAGAACAAAGCACTGGAGATACAGGTTCGTGTATTTCTGTTCTTGCCGCAAGAGCAATAAACACCTCCCCAGCTGAAGAGCAGGACAGAAATCCAGGTGAGGTGTTTAAAGAAAAGCTGCCCTGAAATCCTGCCACACTCGACTGATATCTCACTGCTTCTCTAAGTAAATCTAACCCTGGTTTAAGCCAAACCTGTAACTTCAGAGGGTATGAAAACAAAACCTCCTTATTTCCTTGCTCAGAGAGGTTTGGAAAGGAAATGTCAGACAGACTGGAAGCAAATCCAGGGTTACTTTGGGGTGGTACAATTTCTTTACCTTCTAAGGAATTAATCTCATAAAAAATGTGAGGGTACAGAATTAAGCTGCATATTTTGAACATATACAAATATACACTGGCATATATGCTCAAAATCAGTCTCCCTCTTCCCTTATCCAAAGGCCCACTTCACACAAGCTCCCGAAAAACCAGAGGGATATGTGTTCACATGGAACAACATTTGCTTTCTACGGCATTTAAAAAGTATTCGACGAGAGCAAACACATAATTCTTTATTAAACAATCAAAGACAACAAAAGCAAGTTTCTGTTGTCCCATCGTATTATCCTACTAATCCTCTTTGGATGGCAATCAAAAGCCCCCGAAATGCCAAGCCAGGGAAGTGTCTTTCCAAGCAGTGGTCGCCTCTGGCTCTTTGGCTGCGCCTTCAGTCGGTTGCATTGGCAGAGAGGAGCAATGATAAATTCCCAGGGTACTTACAGGGCTATCTCAGATTGCTTTATTTCACTTAAAGGGCATTTTAATTGTAATACACCCACTTCTCCTCCTTTGGAAGAGGCAGGTAGGTTACAGTCTGCATTCCAGACTGCATTCAACAAGTGCATTTTTTGACTCCATCTACTGCTCATGCCAAGCTTTGATTTGAGATGGTGTCAGCAGACACTCAAACACAAGACCCCAGTGGACTGTTTAAACAGGAATTCTGATGTATTATTTCCTCCAATACTTCTCCAAAAACAAGTAAACACATCCTATTACTTACACAGGAAGTTTAAATGTGATGCAAGCACAACAGGCACGTGGCAGCTAAACCACATATACAGTGGAACATTTTTATCATTTTATATCAATAGCATGAAGCAAAAATTAACATTTTATGATCTTCGAGGTGCTTTCCAACCCAAACAATTCTCTGATTCTATTTACACACAGCACAGAAGCAAAATGCTATTAGAAAGTGTGTTAATTAGTTGTAAAAACTAGTGATTGTGGTGGGGACACCAAGTTATTCAGGGTATCTATGATTTTATGAAGTCTCATGCAAAGGAAAAGTCCAGGAGCAGCCATCTGGATTTTCCAGTGCCTGAAAGTGTTGCCTCTTTGTAAGAAGTGCATACGTGCTTTTACAGGAAGCACCTCAATGGTCTAGGTGTAGAGTGGGAGTGGGGAAAGGAAAGGTTGTCCAGGGAAGGGAACGGAGCTGGGGAAGGGTCTGGAGCACCAGGAGCAGCTGAGGGAGCTGGAGGGGCTCAGCCTGGAGAAAAGGAGGCTCAGGGGGGACCTTCTCACTCTCTGCAACTCCCTGACAGGAGGGGGGAGCCACATGGGGGTCAGGCTTTGCCCCCAGGGAACAAGGGACAGGACAAAAGGAAATGGCCTCAAGCCATGCCAGGGGAGGTTCAGGTTGGACATCAGGAGGAACTTCTCCATGGAAAGGGTGTACAGGCATTGGAAGGGGCTGCCCAGGGAGGTGGGGGAGTCTCCATCCCTGGAGGTGTCCCAGGAAGGACTGGATGTGGCACTCAGTGCTCTGGGTTGGGTGACAAGGTGGGGATCAGGCACAGGGTGGACTCCGTGGGCTGGGAGGGCTTTTCCAACCCCATTGATTCTGGGATTTAAAGATTTACTCATTAAAAACCATTGAGGTGCTTCCTGTAAAAGCACGTATGCACTTTTTACTAAGAGGTAACACTTTGAGGCACTGAGAAATACAAAACTAACTGCCAAAATCAGTGCCTGATGTAAAGCACATGCACAGCTTGTCGTGGAGCACACGACTCTTTACAGGGTTCAGCTGTGGATGTAAATATGTGGCAACTACTCTAATACAACAAAAACAGATGAAATTTTAATCAAATGAGCCTCCTATCAGGTTCAAGGGAACTGAAAATGGGCTAAAATGAAAAAAAACTAGCAGAAGAATGGCTTTAATATTGGGTAACATTTCAAGTTTTTATCACCTAAATCCACAAAATTCCTGATCTGCTCCTGCTTATCTTCTCTTCAGAGCTGGAGTCAGGACCAGCTAAATAAAAGATAATGCAACTAGGCATAACACAATAAAAGATATTACCTTCCCAATGCATTATTGCTGCCAATTATAAGAATCACTTCAACTTAATTTCAAAGGCACAATCACCCTCAACTGTAACAGTCTCTTTTTTAAATTTCAAACAGTATTACATTAAGGCAATAACTCACCTTCCAGCTATAATATCAGTCTCCCTTATTGCAAAAATACATTTCATAAATACTTCTCATCGACAAGTCAAGCTAATTCAGGTTAATTTTATTGTATTTTGGTGCTATCTCACATTTGTGTGCAATTACCTTTATCATTTTATTGCCATGCCAGAAAGTAATCAGAACAATTATTTGAAAAAGGAGGGGTGTAAATTCTAGATCACAGTTGCTGGCATTTTTGATAAAATAGCAGCTTTATCTCAGGAAGTGGCAGGGACATGGGATAAATCATGCATCAGTCAAGTGTAGCTGACCCCCAAGTGCATTGCACAATATCAGGAGTGCTTCAAAAGAAACTTTCCTATATAATCCATCATCCTTTATAATACCAAAATAGCTCTACCTGAAGAGTAGGAGCTGGAGAATAATAACAAAATAAATCTAAGCAATATGAACAAAACCATTAATAGTGCTCCTTAAGCTGAAGGGGAGTCAGGAATCTGAGTTGTGTTCCAGGCAAGAATTTCACTGAATTTTTTGAAATGAGTAGAGCAGATTTAAACAAATGAAGCAGCAAAATGTGTATTAAGAATTCACTAAAAATACAAAAATAAATACACACAGGAGGTGCCAAAAAGACTTGTATAAAAATATCAGACTGTAGTCTTGCCACACACACATCTGAATTTTCCTATAGTTATCTATCTCTGCTTCATTCAGAACAAGTGTTTCAGTATTAACAGAGAGCAAAGAATCTACCCACTAAGCTTAAATTTAAAACATACAAGAGGAACTGATGACACTTAGAATCTTCTAATGTACTAGAAAAATTGCCACATTGTCATAAGAACACCAAAACCCTCCAAAATTCCTAAATATGCAGACATCCCTATGTATGGTCACACAGAGCCCAACAGCCTTCCAGCCTCTTCCACCCAAACCCAACAGACATCTTTGGTCACTGCAACAGAACCAGGGATGGAGTGGGAGACAGATACAGTGATTATGGAAAATGCCCACATCTGCTGGGAATTCTGCCCGTTTTCCCAAACCATTGTTCAGCAACCTGCTGAAAAACTGCTCAGCACATTCCATGGGTGATAACTGATTTCTGTAAAACCTGTGTGTCAGACACACACTGTGCTTCACCAGTGTGGGGCTGGGCTCAAAGTCACACTGTAATCACACAGTAAAAATATCACCAAAATCATCAATACATATATATTAATATGCATCCAGAGTGGGGGGAGTGTCTGCAGAGTCCTGGCAGAGTTTGTATGTTTTACCTTAAACCTTCTGTCTCCTCGCATATCAAAAGGGGAAAACTCCCCCAACAGCTAAAGCTGCACCTTTCAACTCCATGTGAGGGTGGGAGAAAGGAAAAGGCAGATAAATTATTAGTTTCATGTTACTTGCCAGTTATATCACACCTTGCTTGGAATGACAGGGAACCAGGGATTTTTCCTCCCCAATATTTCTCTATTACTCCAGGTACCTGCTAAAAGGTGTTTGCAACTGGAAGATATATAAACACAACTGAACAGATGATTGTTCAAGAGAAAAAAAAGAATCAAGAATTTATTTTTCTAGATTTCTTCCTCAATCATTCCATTTTAAAAAATAAAAACTATTTTATTTTGTGGAAAGGAGGTAGACAACACAGAATCCACCAAAATATGCCTTTTATAAGCCACATGACATTATGTAAGGCAGATGAAAATAACCAGAGATGCCTCTATTAAGACATTTTAACAGAGTTGGAAGTTGCCAACAGGAATGGTTAGAAATGCAGGTGTGATTGTAGAAGAAATGTTTTCCTAAAGGAGCACTACTAATGTTATAAAAATAGATAATTCACAGAAAAAAAAATGTATTCATGTCTTCAAAGTTCATTTCAATCATTTCAGGGAGAGGGTTATCGACTAAAAATCTGTTGATGCCTTTCTTTCAGTAAAGTAAATGACCTGAATATCTGGGTAAACAGCCATGTTTTCTCATTTTGCTATGAAGTTACTGCCCTACACCCACCTCATTGAAGCATCAAGCCTCAAAATTAAGCCTGTTTTCCAGGGAGGTGTTTATTAGGAAATGGAAAAAGTAGCTTTGTCCTGTTATTTACGCTCTGTGGCAGATGGATATGTGATGGGGAAAGGTCCACTGATGCCTGTTCCCAACCATGACAGAGCTACAGAGATTTACAATGCAGCATCAATCTTGTCAGCTGGGTTCTTAATCCTGACTGCTGGGCACTGGGGACAAAACAAACTATGTTACGTGAACTCTTTTGTAATGCTGCTCTTCCAGTGGACACCCAAATGCAAAGGGATTTCACTGGAAACTTACTCTTGGAATGAGCCTTGGTGCCATCGCAGAAAAAAAAAGTCTCCACCTGCAAGGAAAAAATAATTCTCAGATTATTTAATTTGAATTCCACATTTGAATTCGACACCCATATTATCATGTCGCTTATAACCACCTCAATTTTTTAAATGAGCTCTAAGTTTCAATATATACGTGTAATTTCCAAAGGGAGTTTGATTTTTTACAAACAGTAAGGAATTTTAATGTTGATGAGGTCACTAAACAAAAAAAAAAGAAAAATCAACAGATGGCACAGTGCTTCCATAACAAGCACTGCACAACTCTGATATTTGGAATAAGAATGCCTTAAAAAATAAAAATATTAATTTAATAATTTCTTACAGGCAGTCCTGCACTTTTGAGTGACTTAGTAAAGTAAACAGCCTTTTGTAATTTAGGAAATATCACATTTTAAGGCATGAAAGCAAGTGATTTCATTATATTGTGGGTTTAAAAGTACAGACTGCGAACCGCTAAGTACCCAAGAAATGTTAACTCCAATGATTATAATTCTAGTCATCCACAGTCTCATTGTTTATATACTATAATTTAAAAATCAAAAATACAATAATATTATTAAAAATTATATTTTTGGTTCCAGGTTCCTCTCTCCTCTCCCCTTTGAAATACAGGATAATTACTATTTCTCTGGTATTTAACTCCCTCCCTCTAGTTTTTTTCTCAATGACACTTAGCCAAGATCACTTTATCTTTGAAGGATGTGGTATAAATACTGTATTTTTAAAAATCAGGGAGATTATGTGCCAAAGCCCAGCTCCAGAATCCTGACTCACAGCCAGGCTCAATGGGAACTGCTCCACTTAAGTCAGGGAACTCTCTACTCCACAGGAGAGGAAAAGTGTATCCGCTTCAGGAATGATAAATCTCTTGGAAAAGAAATTATATGAACATCTGAGACTCTCCAAGACTCTCCAACACATCAAGCCTTGAAGTCTAAAGCAGTGACAGAACACATAGACACTTCCCAACTACTTAAGCAAAGAGCAACATTTAACATTACATCTTTTTTATTACAAGTGTTTAAAATCAAGGCTGATAATTAGTATTTTAGCTATACTAGCAATCATGCCTTGCAAGGCAGGCATTGCAAAGAGCACTCACTGCATTTTTAAATGTAAGTCAAGCAGATGAACGATCTAATAGTATTACTTAAAATACCTGTGATAGAGCTAAAAATAAAACAGCAATTTATTTCTATTACCAGCTCAGAGCTTTGACTTTCAAAGTACACAGGAAAGCTCAGTTTTTTTCAGATTTTCCTGAAAGGTAAAGTTCAATTTTGCCTCAGAAAGATTTATTTAGAAGTTTGTTTCAAACCCAGCCCAAAGACCAAGGAGAAGCGCAGTGTGTAAGTGCACTGAGTTAAGCCAATGTTACATAGATAATCCCAGGAGTTTGCATCTATTCTTTGCCTTTCCACACATCCCCAGGAGGCCAAGGAGTAGGAAAGCTGGTGGGATGGCAGGGATGACACATCATGATGGGACAGTGAGCCAGGAGCAGGCCTCCATCCCATCCAACAAAACAAGGACAGCCTTGATGCTTCCTCAATGCCACAGTCCTGAAATCATGAGTAAAGCCTGAGGAGACTCCCAGACCAACTAGTGTTCATCACCTGTTTCTGCCCCAGATTGAGCTCCACCATCTCTAGTCCAACACAGCTTTCCCCTGGTGACAAGAACTTGGGCAGAGCCAGAGATGCCCAAACCATGGTGGTTAGAAGACTTCTGGCAGCCAGACAGGGGAAAAACATACAAGACCCTTGGGAAGTCCAAATCATCACCCCAAAATGCACGTCAACCTTGCACAGACTATCTCGTTGGAAGAGGTCAGTATATGAACTGCAACTTCACATTGAGCTGAAGGCTTCTTCCTAAGGTTGATTTTGAAGGCAAGAAGCCGAAACCTTCTAGAAACTGAGACACCAGGATCACATCTTAAAAAAAAGGAAAGCTTAATGAAAGAAATCCCTTCACCAAAATGGAAAATTTCCTCCTGCATTTGCAGAGAGTGGGATAAACTGAAGAGATTAACAATCACAAGTGAGGAAAAAAACCCAGAAGTAATTTGTCCCCATCCTCACTAGCTCAGAGCTGCCCAGCTGGGATTGGTGAAGTCCATCTGCTGTGGAGCTCCTGCCTCAGTCTTGAGTGGCGGGATCACCTCAGTTCCCCCTGGCCTTTTAATCAAGATGTGCCCAATTTCCCCACAACTTCTGCTCCCACCCAAGAGCTGTGCTGAGGAGCAGCCCAGGCTCCCTCAGCAGCAGGATGCTCCTGAGACACCTGCAAGACAGACAAATGCCTTCAGGTGCTGAAAATGGTGCAGAAGAAAAGACATCACAGCCCCACCCTGGGAGCACTCCAAACCTTTAGATATGTCAACAGACCAAAATGTAAAGAAAAGTCAGGGGTTAGAACAAAAACAGATCCATAAAGGCCACGAAATTTTCCAGCTATGTTTTGTTGATGATCAAGAACAGAAGTCCTTAGGTTTTGAGATACTTCCCTGGGTTTTTCCCCCCACAGGACTGCAGCCTGAGAAGTATACGTGATGGCAGTAAGAACTTAGATAAATAAGAAGTATTTTTCTCAGTTCATCAACTTTTAAACACTAAAGGAAGATTCTCCTTGAAAGACAAGTCCTCGGGATGCACAGAACACTCTGGTTCAGCACTAAAATTTAAACTCAGCTATTACACAAGTCACTATATGAATAAAATTCCATATGAAAACATTTAAAGTACATTAGATTTTTGGTCAAGATGAAAGCCTGAAAAAAAAAGAAAGAAACTCCAGCAATCTATTCTAATTGGGTTCCCATGGTAACTGTACAATTGGGTTTTTCAGTGTAACATCCCAAAGGCCCAATGCACACTTGTAAAATATACTTCAAACAGCCGGAATTGTTTTTACATTACAGCACTCCCAGGAAGATCAATTACTATACATCCCCACCCTAACTATTAGTGGCAGGAGATGTTAACACTATTGGCCATATTAACATAAGTCATGTAAAAAACCCCACATATCACCATCATTATATAAAACTAATTACACACTTCAGATTCATCAAACATGTTCCGAGTAATAAACCAATACTAGTCTTGTCACTAGATCATGTTTACTGAGTGTTAGAAATCAACCCCAAATATATGCCAAACCATTTTTGCTTCTCATATTGATCTCGAGGATAAACAGAATCAATCATTAATAATTACATTATAAGATGACCCACAGGGTTAATCATATTCTTAGAAACTCTCACTATGGAATCAAACATAGCAGCACAGAAAGGCAGCTTAAAAGCATTTAAATCCAGGCCAGGTGCATTAACAGTAATATAAAAAAAGGTGCAGTCACCAACATGCAACTCAGGCAATCAGAGAAAAGAAAGTATTACGATTGCTGTCTTTGAAAAAAACAATAACAAGTATTTTTTACTTCCCTGTGAGGGTGGTGAGGCCCTGGCACAGGTTGCCCAGAAAAGCTGTGGCTGCCCTATTCCTGGAAGTGTTCCAGGCCAGGTTGGATAGGACTTGGAACAACCTGGGATAGTAGAAGGTGTCCCTGCTCATGGTAGGGGGTAGAAGGAGATTATGAGCTTTAAGGTCCCTTCCCACCCAAACCAGTCTGGAATACTATGATTTCCTTAAAAAGTTTTTTTCAGATGAAGCACTTGGCCTTGTTGGGCCCTAATTTCACTGTCTTAAAGCACAACCCTGGCCACAGACCCAGATTTTACTTCCAACCCACTGCCTAAGCCCAGCTTCTCTGACACTGACTCAGGCCCACTAAGCAGGATTCAAAACAAACTAATTCCTTTATATTCCAGAAAACAAACAAACAAACAAACAAAAAACAACTGTGGACAGTTTGAATAAAGTCAATCTCATTTCTCACTCAACCAAAAATCTTAGTATTTCATGAAGTCAGCAAACAATCAAAAGTATTTCTGGTGTCAATAGGAGACTGTGCAAGGGATTTCCCTTCCCCCCCCCCCCTTCCTACTACATCCCATCTGATTATACTGAAATCAGGGAAGATGATATTGTGTGAATTTTCTCCAGGACAATGGTGACAGACTAAAGTGTCCTGTCACCATCACCAGCCCACTGGTGCCAAAGCAGGTTTGTGCTCCCTATGTACTGTCAGATACTGTACATTCATCTGCTGGTTTTTCTGTGTGAAACAGAAAAATTAATCTTTTAACAGGGCCTTAAGTCTACTTTAGGTGTTTATTAAAAAGTTTAACTAATTAACAGCCCTTCTGCACACTTGAGTGTACAAACAAGCCAAGATAACGCTGTTGTTTGCACTGTGCTGACTGATCTAAAGCACTCAGATAATTTCAATATTACTGATGATGATTATGCAGCAACAACATTTACAAGACAGCACTAATACTTGCTATCTGCTAATGCAGGGTTACCTGGAGGGAGTTAAATCTCCTCGTGGAGCATGTCATGATTCAGACAACAAAGCAACTCTGACTTCTGTGAGCTGTGTTAACATATATACATTAAAATACTGATTTCATTAATCTGTCTATAATGCACTAAAAAATGGCATTTGAATAAAAATTAAAAGCTGAAGATGCACCCATCAGGTAAGACCAAAAGCCAAAATTATTCTTTATTCCCCTTTGCAAAGCTGCTCAAGACTGCAGGCCTTCTGTCAGTAGAGATATAGTACTATTATTTCACTCCAAAAACAGAGAAATCAGAACCTTTGTATCAGTGATCTCTCCTCTTCCTCCTTGAGATTAAAGGTGACTCGTTCAGGTGTAAGTATTTTTAATCACCTTCAGAACCTACAGGTCCAAGTTTCACAAGTGACTTGAAAAGATACTTGTGAAATTATTTCTATCATTTAATTTGGCCCGATATAAATTGACACCAGATAGTCCTGGCAGCCATCAGGACAGGGTGCTTTAGCTCTGCTGATACAAAACAGTAAATAAGGAAACAACTTGAAAAAGGCTCAGTAAAAAGCATCAATATGGTGACATATCACCAAATAAAAACTTCCATAATAACTCAACTCCCATGAAACTCCAAAGTGGCACAAGCTTTATTGACATTTGAATATTTTTTTTAAACAGTTACCTGGACAACAGAAGCAGATCCTCAGTTTTAAAACTGGATTTTGTATTCATGAAAAATACTTGCATAGAGGTTTGGGTTTACAGTTTGCTTGTACCTCCAGCTGCATGTTTTATCTTCATGCTGGCCCAAACACACCTGTGCTGGGTGACAACGTCAGAAACGTAGGTGACAAAATTTAACAGAGGAGTTTTTCTTGCATCAGGAAGGTTTTACTCATTATACCCTCAGGAAAATTAGCACAACTAAAGCCAATACAGTTTTGTAGGAATCAACATTCCCAGCCATCAACAGAGGTAAGAAATTCAAGGCCTGGGTGTCTGCTGTAAGGACCCCGAACTTTTTGCTTTTTAATTACAGCATTAATGAAGTCAAGCTCACAACCCCCCCCAAAACACATGCTAAAACCCGTCACTACCTAAAGATTTCAAGCCTCCCAAAATTAAAACTTTACTGTCCATTTTTCCATTAGTTCCATTCTCCTCACCAGTCCAGATATGAACATGGGGTAAACTAGAGAATTGCACAATCCGTCAATAAAATAAACGTGTTTGCAACTACTGTCCATATGACTCAAGTTGTCAGTAAAAACTGCCACCAGCGCTGTGCTTGCAGAA
The DNA here is from genome assembly GCF_025592945.1 of Manacus candei. Lineage (NCBI taxonomy): Eukaryota > Metazoa > Chordata > Aves > Passeriformes > Pipridae > Manacus > Manacus candei. The sequence goes on along the minus strand of NW_026138098.1, from coordinate 6,041,573 downwards.
AAATGTCCATAAATGCATTATTGCGACTGGCAGATCGATGTCCATAATAAAAACAAATAGAGTTAACAAGTGCTGCCTTCCCCGAGTTATGCCACGGGTGGGATGTGTATCCAGCTTCCTCAACAACTTCTGGGAACGAGCATTACAGTGTTAGGCACTTGCTGACTGCACCAGCTCTGCAAGCAGGGATCATTCCAATGCAGGAAGCCTTTAAAGCATTAAACCAAATATTAGTGCCTTCAGGATGGGTTTGGAAATCTCACACATTCAGAATTTGACATGGGAACAGACCCCCTGCTCTAAAGGCTGAACCATCTGCCCCATCGTGATATCAGGAAGAAAATGTTCCCTGGGAGGGTGGTAAGGCACTGGTATGGATTTCCCAGAGGATGCCCCATCCCTGGAAGTGTCCAAGGCCAGGTTGGACGGGGCTTGGAGAAACCTGGTCTAGTGGAAGGTGCCCCTGCCCATGGCAGGGGGTGGAACAAGATGAGCTTTAAGTTCACTTCCAGCCCAAAAAATTCTGTGATTACATGATACTGCTCCATGAAATATAAAATGAAGATGTTAACAACTACCACAAGCAGGAAGGCTTTTTCTCTCAGGAAATAAGTGTAATTTAAGTGGAGCTGCAGCCCAGGCAGAACAGCTCAGTGTTAAACATCCCAACACATTGGGATCTACAGTTTGTTCCCAGAGTCTCTTACAGCACCAACACCTGAAAAACCACCCCTCCTGAAACCACCACAAATGAGGACATCACCAGAAGTGGAGGACAAGGCTCACAAGGAAATTATGCATTGCTAGAGCAGGCAGCTCATGGAGGTTTAATTTTTAAGCATCAGGTGTTCTCATTCCTCCAAATCCCTAGTTGTACAGGAAAAAACCACTACAAAAACAGCATCCGTGTCTTTGACATGTTCTCCTTTGAATTCTTTTGCATTACTGCTCCTTCCAGCTGTTTCCCCTGTCACCAAAGTCAGTTTAACCAGTATTTCTCAAGTGCAGCCTTTCCACCTTACCCCCACTTCCCATAACAAACTTTGTTTTTCCTGCACAAGTCCTTAAATCAACCATTCAGGGCCACCCCAATATTCCAGAGGGCAGGAGCTTCTCCTCCAGGTTACAATCCCTTCAGTGATGCCATGAGCTGATTCTCTACATAAGTTAAGCACTAAACAGTGGTGACAAGATAATTACAGACTTATCAAGAGATAAAGTAGTCACGGTAACACAAGTTGCACTATAACTACAACAGTTTCCTATAGAGCTTCTGTTCAGTTGCTGGTGTAATTGGTGCAATTAACTTGTCATGGATCAGAATGCAGATAGGAACTGCTAAAGCCACCTTCCAAGCTCACATAGCCACATCTTTTTCCCTCTGAAACTTGAAGCTTTTGGTAGAAGTGTCCACATCTGGAACATTTCTGTTTGAAAACAAAGCAAACAAAACTTTTACTAGAAAAAATTATGTCACAGAATGACAACACCCACAAGAAAACCACCTGACAAATTTCACATAACTGGATGGTTTTTAGAAGTATCCTGCATTCCAGGGATGGGTTTTGCCCCAGAAGGAGTAAGCTTTACAAACATCACAGCAGTCCAACACCAAAGAACTTAAAGATTAACGAAGCCAGAGAGAAGGTGGGAGAGGGCAAAAGCCTCAGTGCAAAATTAAGACCTGAAGAAACAACTTGGGTTTAAAACAAGGTATTTTGTGTCTTCTGTGAGGGGGGAGCACAAGCCTAACAAGAGTTAGTCGAGAAATGACTGTCACAGTATAAATGTTATGCCCCAGTTCATAAAATGGAGATTTCAATGTGAAACACTGCAGAGAGATTGCATCTCACTGTTTAACAAGAGCTCCATCTGCAAAAATAAGACAAAACTCAGTAACAGGTTTATTTGGGAGGGCAAAACAATAAATAATTCTTTACACTTACTGCGCTTCAAAAACTGCATTAAGTTACAACATTGTAATTATTTTTAAAAAGCTGCAGAGCTTGGCTTTTACACCAGTGGCAAAAGGATACTTTTACATTAATATCAATTTGATAGGTATGACAGAGTAACAGGTCAGGTCAAGCTGGAAAGGGGTCCAACTTCCCTGCTCAAGCAGACTCATTCCAAAGCACATGGCACAGGATTGCATCCAGCTGGTTCTGAATATTTCCAGTGAGGGAGACTTCACAACCTCTCTGGGCAACCATTTGGGAATTATTTTGGTGCAGTTCCATGCTAATCTGCTCTGACTACAGAAAGCAGAGCACTGCCATCCATCCACCCCAGGACTACTCAACCCACAGCAAATACATGGCATAGGATTGCATCCAGAAAGTTCTGGAACATCCCCAGTCAGGGAGAATCTGGGTAATCTTTTGAGAATTATTTTGGTGCAATTTCACGCTGATCTGCTCTGACCACAGGCTGCTGCCATCCATCCATCCAAGCCAACTACCTCCGCCTACATCTACGTGGAAAACAACGCACTTTTAGGTGCCCGGGCTCCCCCAGCAGCCCTAAACCCAGCCCCGGAATACTCCGAGTTGGAAAGGACCCACGAGGATCACCGAGTCCAACTCTGCGGTGCGGCGCTCTGACCAAGCGAACCCGGGGTTGGGGGGGTCCCGTTCGCAGGGTCACAGGAGGGCGGTACCCGGGGGGGCGGAGCATCCCCATCCCCATCCCCATCCCCATCCCCATCCCCGTCCCCGTCCCCGTCCCCGTCCCCGTCCCTCGTTCGCTGCGGTGCAAACCGAAACCTCAGCGCAGGGCGAAGCTGGGAGCGCTCATCCCTCCCATCCCACCCTCCAGCCGGCCCCTGGATGTCCCTGGGTGTCCCTGGATGCCCCTGGATGCCCCTGGATGCCCCTGGATGCCCCTGGGTGTCCCTGGGTGTCCCGGCCCCGCGCACCTGCCCGGGGCGGAGGAGCCGAGCGGCGGTGCGGGGCCGATCCGGGCAAGGCCGCGCTGCCGGGGCGGAGCCGGGGCCGCCCGGAAGAGGCAGAGCCGGAGGGTTCCAGCGAGCTCCGGGCCGGGTTCGGTGACTCCTGTGTGTTCGCTCCCTGCTTGTATGGCCGGGCAGGAGGGGCACATCCCCCGGTGACGGCCCCGGAGCGCGTCCCTGCCGCGGGCACACCCGGGGCAGCGCGGCTGTGCCCGGACACAGCCGTGTCGGAAACACGGATTGCTGTAAAAATCCATCACAGAGCAGCGATCTGAGCGCACTGACCAGCCGGGGTGTCCAGCCTGGGGAGGAGAAGGCTCCGGGAGACCTTCGAGCCCCTTCCAGTGACTAAAGGGGCTCCAGGAGAGCTGGAGAGGGACTTGGGACAAGGGCATGAAATGACAGGACAAGGGGGAATGGCTTCAAACTAACAGAGGGCAGGGTAAGATGGGATATTGAGAAGAAATCCTTCCCTGTGAGAGTAGAGGGGTGCTGGCACAGGTTGCCCAGAGAAGCTGTGACTGCCCCATCCCTGGAAGTATCCAAGGCCAGGTTGGATGGGGCTTGGAGCAACCTGGGCTAGTGGAAGATGTCCCTGCCCATGGCAGGGGGTGGAACTGGATGATCTTGAAGGTCCCTTCCAACCCAAACCAGTCTGGAATTTTGTAATTTGCAATCATGGGTAAAGGTGGGGACAGGGAATTAAACCAAGGTTTTCAGAGGATGAAATATTTGCAAATACCATTCCTAGAAGAGGAGACAAGAGGGAGATAGGAGGGAGTGAAATGTCAGACAGAAGTAAACTGTAGGGTGAAGTTTATTTGAGGTCGTTAAAAAAAAAACAAACCACTGAAGAAAAAATGCCAGCAAAGTTTTTCCAGCCAGATAGTCTTTCACTGTCTAAATCTTAATCTAAGTTACATCAGCAAAAATTTTATTAGTTGTGCTGTATGACTCAGACACTAACACAGAATGGAGGAATCCACTTGGGAAAGATCAAAACAATTTTTAAAATTCATTGCAGAATTCTGAAAATCCTTTTTTTCATGCAAAAAATATGTATATAAAATAAGTGTAAAATAAACAGTTTTTAGTGTCTGTGTGTTAAATGTGATTCAAAAAACCCCCAACAACTATTGTTCAACATGCAAAAGTTTCCCTAAAACAGTTGAAAATAGTTGGACTAGAGCAACTATTGACATTGGTGTGTAACAGTACTGAGATAACTGCTGATTTTAGAAGTAATATTTTTAACATGACACCAAGTTTTCCCTTTTGCTTTCAGGCCCGTTAACCTTGAGTCTCCCAAGGAAGTGTAAGCAGGGAATGTTTACCACCCTGTCTTACTTTCTTTACTGTCTGCCCAGGCAAAACATGGGCCAAAAGTCACTTGAAATTGTTGTCAGATAATAAAAATGTCCACAGACCCTCCACACTACCCTGGTAATTGCAACCTGCAAACACACCAGTACTGAACACAGTAGAAATGATCTGTGAATCTGTGTGATCTCTGGATTGCAATTAATATAAATGAGTTAACAATGATAAATTCAGATCTCATCATATGAGCATTTTATGGACAGAATTCCATTTAAAGCAGCAAACAAAAAATATTACAATAAAGGAAAAACCTATGAAAAGGTGTTGAATGTTTGGAATAAGTCACAACCAGTTACAGGCTTTTGGTTAATGGTTTCTTTTGTGCTTTCAGAATTCATCTCTGACTTGGCTTTTCAGTAGCTGTCAGTGAACAGATGATTCAAACTATTGCAATGCCATTTGCTGATGAGAAAATGAAATTTTTCACTAGCTCTAATGAAGCTCAGATTAATGATCAATTAAAAGATGCTGCCCCTGCATGCCCATACAAAGGCTATGGTTTATGTGAGGGTGATCTCATCTCTAAATAAAAGGTCAGTAAGCTCTGGAATGGATGGGATACTCTAGAAATAGTTATTATTATACACACTATAGAACTGGCTGGAGTCTTCCCTCTGTCCTGATATCCTTGACTCAAAAGTAGCCTGTTCCTGAAACTTTATTATAAGTGGAAACTTCCGCAAAATACATATTAATCTTTTCTACCTCCTCTCCCAAGGTGATCTCCTTATTGCCTGGAGCATGAAAATTGATTATCTTTAATATGATTTTAGTTTGCATTATAACAGGCTTGAATGGGAATGTAAAATATCCAGACTTTCTTAAATCCTACCATCTTGGGCTTTGGTGGTGGATCCACAAGTTGTGTGTTTGCACTATAAAGGAATGTTTCTCTGCGCAGTTTCAAACTTTACTGCATTGGAACTTGATTGAGTGCCATATATTTCTGTTTATAAATGAGGTAAAAAATACTTTTGATCAATTTCCACTCTGCCCTCAGAATTATGAACATCTTATTCAAATTTCTAACCCTTCTACTGGCCAGATTTGGATCTTAATTATTTAAGCATCCTTTCAGCCATTGAACTTCTGAATTTCTACCTAATATGTCCCTCAACAACAGCAACATCCTTTATTAGATGTGTCACTGGTCAATGACATCAGTGTCAACAGAACATCTCTCTCTCTCTCTCTCTCTCTCTCTCTTTCTCTCTCTCTCTTTATATATATATATATATATATATATCGTTTTACATTTATTTAGGTCTCTTCCTACTACTATACTTTATCTACCTCATCAGACTTCTTTATTAAATTAGCTCTGAGGGCCCCTAAATGGTAATTTTCTCCCCAGGAGTTTCCAGCATTCAGTTATGACACATTCAGTCTAATTCACTAATACTAAAACTTTTAGGGGAATTTTCATAACACCGATCCTGTCAGAAAGGTACAGAATTTCTAAAATGTTTTTCAACTCATGTCCCATGTCTTTGTTTTTCATTCCAGGCCTTTTCTCTCAGTCTTTATTTTATTTAAGTCTGTTACTTATAAGACATTGCATTTCCTTTCAGTTCTTTATTTGTTATTACTTGCTCATTTAATGTGGCATTTTCAGGTACAGAATGGTATTTTCTCAGGACTGGAACATCTGTAGTTTTCTTCCAGTGACAGCACATGAATTTGCTTCCAAGTAAACCAAAGCTTAAACCAATCCATGAACTTCAAGGTCAAAGGCTGTGATGGGGTGGGATGAAAAACTAAAAATGGAGGATTTTATTAAATGCCTCGAGATGTGAATTCACAAATATTTCAGGCTGGATTAAATTCCTTGTTAAGGACTAACCTCTGGAAGCATCTACTTTCTGCAACATCTGCTGTGGAGGAGAGACTTGGGCACTGGAGCTGTAACTGCCCCCTCGCTGGAGCCGGGACAGGAACAGATGGAGTCTCAGGGACGACGTGGGATTGAAAATCACTCTGATTTGGACCTCACTTGTAGATCTTTAATTTCCCCCCTGAGAAAATTGTCAGATTGGAGCACAGGCATAATATATTTGTGTGTCTGTACTTTACTGAGTCAGAATCTGGCCTCACTCACTTCCTCTGCTCCTCTGACCTCTCCTCAGCTGCGAAGAACCGCAGGAATGTAACCTGGTGTGATTTCAGTGCAACGAGTAAATAAGTCTTGCCTTTCAGATTTAGAAGAACCAGGAAAAAAAAAAAAGGCTGAATGAAACCAGAAACTGTGATTTTGTTTGCCAAGACTCTGGTGTTTTCTCCACAGCAGGGATGTGTCCTGCAAATTTCAATCTGGAAATATTCATGTCCATACAGAGCTGGCTGTTTGATCTGAGCATGTTTTGTTCTTTAATTGGCCCTGAAGGAGAGTGTGTGTATGTGAAAACACTCTGAATCTGGTTTCTTAATAGGTTTTTAATAATAAGAAGTAACCTCTTATACCAAACTTCTGTTTGCAGCACATTTTGGGAGTTTGTCCCTATGTTTTAATTGATGTGAACTGATGGGAAGCACCTGAGTCACTGGGAAGCGGAGCATGATGGGTGTAAGAGGGAAAGTTAAATTTGGTGATGTGGGGTGTGATTTGTGTGTAAGAAAAGAGGTCTAAGGGTTATTCTGAAGATTTGTGATTTTCTGTGATTTTCATCCTTCATTCTGGGTCTAAGTAGTTGGAAGACTTTAAATGTCCACAGTTCTTTAAATTCAAGGGCATTCAGATAAAAATCTGTACATTTTAAATGGTCATCATCTTTGAAATAGTTTGTCACCCTCGCTAACAAAACTTTTTCACTCTCTCTTCTCCCAAAACATTCTCCAAGCTTGTTCGATTCCACTTCTAAATCTGGATTCATCTCTATTAAAAAAAAACAAAGGGTAAACTCAGAGTTGGGATATATTGAGCAGGAATACAAGTGGTTCCTGTGCTGGGAGAGGAAGGAAATTGGGTGGTTCGAAGTGTAGAATTGCTGGTAAGTTCAGAAAATGTATTTTAGTAGTCAGAGCATTTTCAATACTTATGAAGAAGCTTGGGATTGGGAGAAATATGATTTCCTGCAATCAAGGTGCTGGGAGTTGTTTGCCAGCCACTAATGCCTTTAGGGAAATCTCGTAGCAAAGTGTGTAAATGAAAGGGATATTAGCAGAGATTGGCTTCATTTTCTTTAGGGCAAAACCATAAAATGTTATGGTGTTTCATATGCCCGACTTCAGGTGGTTTAGTTATCTCCTGGCTGCTCTGTTCCAGAAGTTGTTGGAAAATGTTTTGACAATATTGGTGAAACTAACTGGTATAAATTTTAACAGTTGTGCTACAGAGAAATTTGTGCAGTAAAAATACTTATAAATGTTAAATAAGAAGAATTTTGGGTCAATAAGACCAATGATAAATCTCCTCTTAAATTAAGTGTGCCTGGAGTCCTATATTTAGTGGAGCTATTGCCAAATTCCAGCAAGGCTCAAGCATTTCCAATAATTATTACAGCAAAATTTGCAGTATATGTTTTTTTCCTATTGATGTATTAAGCATATTTGCAATAGAACACATCCTTCAAGGGACTGGGCTATTGTAGCCTGGTTAGAGATGAGCCCAACATTGTCATCAGTGTAAATGACTTGGGAAATCATAGGGAAAATTGAAGGGTTTGGTTTGGAAGGGACCTTAAAGATAATCTAATTCAACTCCCCTGCCATGGGCAGGGCCACCTTGCACCAGGTTGCTCCAAGCCCCGTCCAACCTGGCCTTGGACACTTCCAGGGATCCAGGGGCAGCCCCAGCTTCTCTGGGCAACCTGTGCCAGGGCCTCTCCACCCTCATAGCCAAGAATTCCTTCCCAATATCCCATCTAACTGCGCCCTTTTACGGTTCAAAGCCATTCCCTCTTGCCCTGTCTCTCCAAGCCCTTGTGAAAATATTCTTAATAATTCTTTTTTTTTTTTTTTGAATGAAGATTCCTCCTTGCATTCCCACCTATGCCATAGGCAGGTGAGGTGCCAACAGTTACTGTGCTGTTGCATTCCCAGAACTGACATCATCAATCCCTTTGCAGGAAAAACTTGCTCCCAGATAAAACTGAGTATTTACTGGGAAGGACTGGAAATTAAATCAAGTTAATTCCTTTTGGGCTCTCTAACCAAGCCCTGTGTGCATGTGCAGGGACATTGCGGAGTCACATATTGCATCCTTAGAAATGAATCCACGTGAAGTTGGTCCTAACATGCCTCTTGCACCGGAGGAAATGGATATTACAGTTGCTGGGTTGAAACGTGCGCTCAAATGCATTGGGAGTTTGATACTATTTTTCAAGCTGCCAAATAGATAATGTCAGAACATTTCTGAAATGGGATCCTCACATCAAGATATACGGCACCAATCAGCTCACATCAGGCAAAGTACAGCGGAAAGCTGTGGATGGAGGAGACTACTACAGAATTTCCATTTTCATTCCCTATGTCAACAGCTTTGTAACTTACCTAGTAGATTGTTTTATGTTTTCCAGACATATTCTCAGTAGACCACAAACACTACATTCAGCTCAGCCTTCAGAACCCAAAGAATTAGATATGCTGTAGTTTATGAAATGGATGTTTATGAAAGTATCCTTTGTTTGAATTGCTCAAAAACCCAACATGAATTCAAACTTTGACAGCGTAAGCAGAAAATAAGAGGGCCATAGTGATCTCCCAAATGTAGCCTTAACTATTGAGGTTCTCATATTGAAAATGCAATTTTCTGTCTAGATGTTTATGAATGTCTTCAAATTCCCTTTCATAATAGCCCCTTTTTGACAGGCCTTTTTCAACTCTGAAATATGAGAAGAAAGGTTGCTGCAGAATGTAGTATATACCATTACAGGAGGTGCACCTCTGTCCCTCAAGCCGACCGTGCTCCTTCGGAAGTCAGGGATGATATATGTGTGTGGAGGAGGTTGCAGAGCCCAAGATCCGTTGCAGGGAAGCAGGATTCTTTTACTGAATCACAGTGAGTTCAGGTGCTAAAACACGATGTGACACTTTAGGGAGCCTGTCTGTGTAAAATGTATGAATTCTGTATGATTTTATAAACTGCGGGTATAACTCCAGCCTCGTGTAATCTTCCGAGTGCTGGCAAACCTCATCACACAGTCACTGAAGAACAGTCAGAACTGTTCATATTGAATTACTCTCCACAGGTAGAAATGTGTTTTGTTTTGGAGAGGGTCTAAATGAAAGGAATCAGTTTCCCGTGGATAACCTGCGTGTGGTAGAACCAGTGTCACCGGGATGGATGGGCAGCAGTGCACAGCACAACAGAGCTGAACATACGCAGGTTCTACCTGTTCTCCCACACATTTTCACACTGTCCTTGTGCTTTTGTAAGGACCTCATGGCAAATGATTGTGCTCTTGGGCAGCTGAGGGATAGAGCCCCTCAGAAGACTGTATCCTGAGCTGCATCCCCACAGCATGACCAGCAGGTCGAGGGAGGGGATTCTCCCCTTCTGCTCTGGCGAGACCCCACCTCCAGTGCTACCTCCTGCTCTGGGGTCCCAGCACAAAAAAGACCTGTTGGAATGAGTCCTGAGAAAGCCACAAAGGTGATCAGAGGGCTGGAGCACCTCTGCTTTGGAGCCAGGCTGGGAGAGCTGGGGGTGTTCACCTGGAGAAGGCTCTGGGGAGACCTGAGAGCTCCTTCCAGTGCCTAAAGAGGCTCCAAGAGAGCTGGAGAGGGACTTGGGAAAGGGCCTGGGGAAGGGCCTTAAGCTGAAGGAGGGTAGATTTGTTTTAGATATTAGGAGGAAATTCTTTACTGTAAGAATTGTGAGTCCCTGTCACAGGTTGTCCAGAGAGGTTGTGGACTCACAATCTCTGGAGATATTCGAGACCAGGCTGCATGTGGATCTGAGTAACCTGATCTAAGGATCCCTGCCCATGGCAGGGGAGTTGGAACTAGGTGATCTTTAAGGTCCCTTCCAACCCAAACCATTTCATGATTCTATGTTTATGACTCTATGATTCTATGATTGGAGAATCCCATTGTTGGATCTCCACTGCCAAAACAACTGGTGACCCAATTGCCAAGACAACTGGACAGGTCAGATAAGCCAAACTGGGAGCTCTCTACATATTCTCATGTTCTCTAAAGAAATAGTATTTAAATGATGTTTCTCTGAGGGGTTAGAAAGGCAAAGAGGAAGGCAGGAAGAAGTGCAAGCTCTTTGCCAAGCAGCACTCCCAAAGGAAAGCTGGAACCCTGTCCAATTGCATTTCTGTGCAACCTCAGTGGTAAATTGGGGCACTCACTTCACTTCTTGTGTGTTTCATTAACATTTTTGCATAAATACAGTGTACTGTACTGTATTCCACTGTGAGTGGAATAGAAATCTGCCCTGAAAATGTTTATCTTCTCTCTTTTTTTTTAAAATATATAATGTTATTTGTCTCTTAACAGTAGTGGGAAATACACAGGGTTCCTGTTCCTCATAGCAATCTTGGTGTGAGTTTGGGTTCAGCTCCCCATTCAAACAGCAGTCTAAGTATAGAATAGATAAATATATAAAGTATTTTATAAATATAAAAATAAAAATGGGTGTAATTCTGTGCCTGTTCTCAGAAGATGCTGATGTCCGGGCTCGGAGCAGAGGAACTCACTGGTTAATTGGATCCATGGTGGAGCAATACTGGGAAGTCCCCTGGCTGGGCTGAGCTTGACCTGGCTCTGTTGCCACACCTCCTGGGAGGCAACATCCCTCCAAAATGCTCCTGAGGCCATAATCCAGCAAATCCATATGGCAGGTGCACAGCTGGGGTGAGATGCTCCCATGTGTCCATTTGTAGGCAAATCTATTCCATGTTCAGCTTCCAAAGTCGGTTTAATAATAAACATTAAAATACCAACTGACCTGCAAGAGGAGGAAAAAAAATTTGTTTGTGACATTAAACACCTTCACATGAAATAATTCAAGTTAACCTGCAACAGATTTTAAGCATAAGCAAGTCCCTGGGTGGTGAAGGTAGAGATGTGCACCCTGAAAAGGTCAGACAGCTGCTGAAACCTCCGTGTGCTCCCAGTTCTGACAAAAATGAGGTGGAGGCAAAGACAACTCCAGAGCCAGCCTGAGGAGTAGGAGAGGAGTGTGCCAGTCAAAAGAGAGGTAACATTTCTATTTCTGATAGTGCTGGAAGGTACCAGGAGTCAAGAGGAGCTGGAGAACAAGTGCTCCATCTCCTGAATTTGCACATCTTGTCTAAAACTTTCCAGATTCTCCGCTCTCAGGATGCTCCCTCCAAATCGCTGCCATCCCCTGCCTGGTTTAGCTTTTCCTGGCTTTACGGAAGCACAACAGGAAAACCAGCCAAGTTGAACCCAATATAATGGCTGAATAGTTTTATTCTGCTCTGGAACACGGAGCAGAGATCGTTTTGATTCGTTTATTGTTTCAGCGCTGGGCAAATACAAATATTTCTCTTGCGTCCGAGGATATTTTTAATCCTGCTTTTTAGATGTTGTTTTATTTTGCTTGAAACTCCAAATGCATTCTTCCCAGAATTTCTAAGCTCATTCTTTTTAATTTTTTTAAGGGTATCCTGTCACTTTTTAAATACAGTCTTTTCATGTTGCCAGTGAATTGCTTTGATCTGCAGATGAAAACTGATGAGACACCGTTTCCTCAGCGCTGAACTTTGCCAAAAGTTCCGAGTGTGTCTGCAGTGGAGGCTGCCAGGATCCGAAATTCGGGAAAATAAAATTCCTGACAGGACTTTCCAAAGCAATCTTTTCCCATTGTCTGTAAAACAAAAAACCCAGGACAAGGCGTCTGTGGTTTGGTAGCATGGAAGTGAATGAATGGAAAAGAAACACAGTTTGGTGGGCGTATTCTCTGGTTTATTTATGGAGTAATAGCTGGGAAGTAAAGTTATATTCCTCTTTCTCTGTGCCACATCTCCATGACTCAAGGGATCTGGGAAGGGAGGAGCTTGGAGCATGGAGGGAGAGCTGGGGGAAAAAAATTGCCCCTGAAATGGTCTTAATAAATTTATCCTGAAAAGGACCATATACAGTGATGCTGTAGGATTGTAAAATAGTCTTGGGTGGATTGGAGGAGGTCTTCAAGTCATCCCTCTGCCCCAGCTCCAGGATCAGACACAACTGCTCAGGGCTTTCCCCAACCAGGTCTGGAAACCCCCAAGGCTGAGGACAGCCCAGCCTCCCCGGGGATCACATTCTTCAGCTCCTCTGCCCTCCCAGGGAAGATGTTTTTCCTGAAAATCCAGTACTTTTGGTGCCTCTCGGTGCTGAAGTTCAGGAAACACACATGTCCCTTGGGGGGAAATGGGCTATTTTGGTCAATTCATGCCAAATTACATAGTGGGTGGTTGGAAGCTCAACATTATTCTCATAAATATCACAGTTCCCTCAGATTCAGATGAGTGATTCTTTTTAGCTGAACTGCTACTTGAATTCTACAGCATATTCCAGGGAATAAGTAAATAAAACACCATTCATGCCATGGGATCAGCATACTAATTTATGGCCAGATCTGAAGCCTTTTCCCAAGGCAAAATACAATTAAAGCCAGGCAGAACTTGACCCGAGTGAGCACTTCAGCATTTGATCTGTGAATTTGACTTTTCTGAATTTTTATTATTTTTATACAGTAGTAAAAGTCTCTCCTGCTGGTGATTTTACATTGTGCTGGATATTGAATTCCTTGCAGCAAAGGCCTCACCTCTTGAAACCTAATCTTATATAGCATGCCATCTAAAGAACTTAATTCTTATTGGGATAACAAGTTTAAAAACATATATTTTTAAAGCACATCCGTGACATTTTTGTTAACCTGGTTCTAACGGTGATCCAGCAGGAACAGCAGAGGATGAAAAGTGAGGAACAGGCTGAGATCTAATCTGACCCAACTCATTGATTCCCTCCCTGACCTTGGGTAAGCCTTTTGACCTGCCTGGGCCTCAGTCAACTCAGCTGGAAAATTGGGTAAAGAGCGGAGCCTGTTAGAAAACCATCTTCAATTTGAACAAAGATTTCCCGGAGACCCAAAAAAAGTGAGTGTAGTCATTTGGTACAGACATAATTGATTGTGGACTGCACAAGAATAACATCCTGAGCTGTGGGATCCCATGGATGACATCTCATTTGTCCTGTGGTGGCTGGGTGGTCTCTGCGTCCACTTTTCCTGTCTCCAGAACTGTATTTTCCCTTTCATGGTGTTAGTCTGACCGTGTCTACCCTCAGTAGGAATGTGGCTCAAATACTGCATGAGCCTAGGAAGATGGTGAGGTGTTGTTATTATTCCTGTTCGGATGAGAGTTACTGAAGTAAATTATTGCCCCCTGGATTTAGCATGACCTGGCGCGACATCACATGGTGCTGTGCCAATAACACATAGAAATGAAATCAGGGATTTACAGAATGACAAAATATTTTGAGTTGGAAGGGACCCACAAGGATCATCGAGTTCAACCCTTAGCCCTGCACAGACCCATCCCCAGGAGTCACACCCTGTCCCTGAGAGCATTATCCAAACGCTCCTTGAGCTCTGGCAGCCTTGGTGCTGTGCCCACTGCCCTGGGGAGCCTGTTCAGTGCCCAACCACCTTTGGGGAAGAACTTTTTTCTAACATCCAACCTAACCCTCCCCTGACAAACTCCAGGCCATTCCTGAATTCATTACTCAGAATTCATAGATCACAGAATGGTTTGTGTTGGAATGGACCTTAAAGCCCATCCAGTTCCACCCCCTGCCATGGGCAGGGACACCTTCCACTAACCCAGGCTGCTCCAAGCCCCGTCCAACCCGGCCTTGGACACTTCCAGGGATGAGGCAACCGTAACTTCTCTGGGCAGCCTGTGCCAGGGCCTCCCCACCCTCTGGGATTCTCCTGAGGCTTTCCAATATGTCCTGGCTTTTCCAAGCCTTGTTTCCTGCCATCAGTCTGGCCCCAACGGTGCCTGTAGTTACCAAGAGGAGGGTTCAGGCTGCAATCCCAACATCAATCCTCGTGTGTAAGGTCAAGTCAGAACCCCTTTGCTCCACAGGGTGCACGAGATGTGCCTAAAACTGGAAGCGTGGGGTTGGCTTTGTGCAGATCCCCCCATCCCTGGTGGAGCTGTTTCTCCAGCCCAGCTGCTGCAGCAACCCCCAGACGCAATCTGGAGGGTGCAGTCCCTTGGAGCCGAGCCAAGGGCACTGCCATGGCATGTGGCTCCAACCACGCGGGGCTGGAGCGGCTCCCGACCGCGTGCACGGCGCTCCCGGCTCTCACGGAGCTGGCACTGTTTGTCCTGGGCAAAGGCCAGCTCCTCTCACCGTGCCAGCGTGTTTGAACCAGCCCGGACTTGCTAATCTATTCTCCGTGACCCACACGCTGGAAAAATGACCGTTTCCTTTTCCCAATTCCCACATCTGCTATTTGTTTTCCTCTCTTTGCCTTCCCAAGATTTGGGAAGGAGTTCAGGAATGCGGAGTGCTATTCAAAGCCAGGCTGACCTCAGATACTGAGTGGCATTTATCTGGCAAGGCTTGGAGGTAAATAGTGAAGGGGAAGCGGGCATGTTTCTTCACTTCCACGTGTGTATTTCTAAATGTTTTTAAATAAAAATAATGATTTTATTCTAAAATGTTACCTAGAGTAGGAGGGACCTGGTGTTTCCAATGGAAACTAGTAAATCCTGCTTTGCCAGTTAATTTGCTCTGTCATTATCCTTCCACGAAATAGTCTAAACTTTAACATTAATATTAGGTGCAAAAACCTACAAAAAGTCACTTCTACTAGTCCAAATGAAATTACTATGTGAGAATGACATTTATGTTGGAATAAAATCATCACTGTGCCTCATATAACATAATATATCTCTACATTTTGCATCACAAAAAAAAAAAATCTTAGGCTCTGCTCCCTTTAAAAGTGCAGGCACAGAAAACCAAAAATTTCACTTCAAAAATATTCAGTATTTTTAATGGAATAGTATGAAAACATTTTGTTTTGAAGGCATATTTAGCAAGGAAATTTGAAAAGCAGTGAGCACAAATACAGTTTGGAAGAAAAATCCAGCCAGAATTTGCAGAATAATACAAAATATTTATGTTTGGGAGGGTCTGGATGATGTGTAATGACCAATAATCCACCTTTTTTTCCCTTCTTTTATTTTCCCAAAGAAGAGAACTCGATAGACCTTACTGAATTAATTTCCCCGCGACCCTTTTTAGTAGGAATGAGGTGATTTTAATTTTTTTAAGCATATATATCTTGAATTAAAGAACAATTAAAACAATCACATCTTGAAAGATAAAATTGTTAAGGAAGATTAAAGGGAGATTTAACCAAAGATGCTTCTCTGCCTTTTTTGTAACAACTCAGTGAAAATTTGGTGTCAAAATTGAAAGTAGAAGTTAAAACTGGAATCAGGGTCTATGGCTGTGTATTCCTCTGGGCAAAAGTACAGGAATTACCCACAAATATTTGGTGGGGTTTATATCAAGAGCCAAAAATATGTGTACTTATGGAATTAAGGGAAAGGAATTTTAGAAGAGCTGATTAAACTTGCTGCAATGCTGCTGTTTAGATTAATGGCCAAGAATGAGGAGCTGATTTTTTCTGACTTTTGAGACACACGTTCCTTCTAAGAACGAGGATCTGATGATAGGAATTAGCTGAACAGCAGTGAGTGCGTCAGGGTTTGCAGTGTGACACATCCTGCCTTGTCCTTTCCTCTGAGATGTGTCATCAGAACTCCTCAAGTAACTCTGAAAGCCTTCAGTTATTCATATTTAATCTGCTGTTATCACTCCTGTGTTCCTTTTGCTCTCGCCCCTGCCCAGATTTCCTTCCACCATTGAGCACCTTTGTTTAAGATTATTTCCCCCTGGATTGATCAAGGTGCGTTTTTCCAAGTTCAGTGTCATTTGTCACCGTTCAGCAACTGAACTTTGAAATCCCCCCTGATCACTGATGCCACCCACTGTCGCTGTCGTAGGAACAGGAGGCAGAGATGAAAAGTGCCATGAGATCATCCAGCCCAGCTCCGGGGATGGCTCTGGCTCTGGCTGGGGCGATGGAGATGGAGGGGATCTTTGGGCAGCTCTTTGGATCCAGGCTCGGTGTTTGCTCCCGCAGACAGATAAGGTTCTCTTTCATGTCCAGGAGCCATCAGGAAACGAAAACCCAGTGCACTGGTGGAATGACTCAACCATTGTGACTGGGAGACCCTGCACAGTGTCAATAGATAGACCCTGGCTGTGCTTCAAAGGGCTGTGATGGTGACAACAGGGAGTCAGGGCTTATGGCCTGGGTAAGGAGACCTCTGTCCATCCTCAGCCAAGCACCACATCGGGACTAAGTGTTTGAAATACAGAAAGTTTTGACATAATGCTTAAATATGGAGCAAAGTGAAAGGAGAAATATAGTTAGAAAGGGATCAAAAATCCATACTTTCAGTAGAAAATAAATAATAATAGGCAAACCAGGGGGGTAGGGAATTCTCACTGAATTCAGTGCATAACTCCCTTTCATTTTATTAGAATCATGGAATAGTTTGACTTGGAAGGGACCTTATAGATCCTCTCATTCCACTCCCTGCCATGGGCAGGGACACCTTCCACTAGCCCAGGTTGCTTCAAGCCCCATCCAACCTGGCCTTGGACACTTCCAGGAATGGGGCAGCCACAGTTTCTCTGGGCAACCTGTGCCGGGGCCTCCCCACCCTCCCAGCAAAGAATTCCTTCCCAATATCCCATCTTACCCTGCCGTCTGGCAGTGGGAAGCCATTCCCCTTTGTCCTGTCACTCCAGGCCCTTGTCCAAAGTCCCTCTCCAGCTCTCCTGGAGCGCCTTTAGGCACTGGATGGGGCTCTTAAGGTCTCCCTGGAGCTTCTCTTCCAGAGGCTGAATGCCCCCAACTCTCCCAGCCTGGCTCCATAGGACAGGCAAAGAGGAAAAACAAGTTATGTGTATTTGTAATCAAAGTAGATTGTGGTGACAAAGTTACTGCATGGAGAGAAGTTGTGCATCCTAATTTTCTTCAACTTCTTGCTGTTCCTAGATTTAACTGTGACTACCTGTTGGTCTGTAATGTTTATTTTTTTTCCCCTGCTGAGACACTTTTCTGTGCATGTCAACAGCACCACAACTGCAGTAGAGACAGTCCTGGATAAGGTCAGTTAGATTAAAACCTGTGATTTTTGTAAATACTTTTGTTGTTTCTCTCTGACATGTGAATGAGTTTTTGTTTCTTTAAAATATGGCATGAGATTAAATCAGAGTAAAAGTGTCCTTTTATAAGCTGGGTCAAAGGGGATATAGAGACAGTAGGTAAGTAAGTCTGTTACTGTAACTACACCAAAAAAAAAAAAAAAGAGTAAAAATGGAGAAAAAAAATGCATTTAAGTACTTCAGACTGACTGTCTTCAGCTTATGAACTAATTGAGGAGAGAATGAAAGCATAAAAGCATTTCTTGTTAGACTTACAGAAGTAATTAATTGATCATATGTTGTTTCTTTAGCAATTACATGATATTCCCCTGTTAATCTGTTGAATATAAACACCCAACATCTCTGCTGTTTTCCAAAGTGAATAAATGAAGTCCTTCTCCTCCTCCTGGGGACCTGTGGCTGGTTTTGACCAAGGTGTTCCAGGAGCTTTTGCCATTTCAGGGATGCCAAAGAACTCTGCAGACAGGAGACTTTTCCGTAATTAAACTCGTTGCAAAATAACGGGAGATCTTCATCACACTCTTTGTATTCCTATAAAATCTGTTGCCATGGGAGCTGGCATTGAATAGCAAGGTAGTGGAAATCAGGAGTGTTACATTACGTTTGCCCTGTAGCCACTGGAGGGTCCCTTAAAATAAAGTCGCCTTTTATCTTTGCTTTCTGAATAAACATAAAACTAGATTTTTAGTGCAAAATCCTGATTTCAAGGTTATTGATGCCAGACTAAATTAATACAGTCTGTGCGATAGCACACAAAATCCCCAGCAAAGCCAGGGATACTCCTGTCTTTTGAAAGCTTGACATTTGTTTTTCATAATGAACTTAAAGGTCACCAGCTACAGATGAATCAGGGTACCTGCTCGAGTTTACATTTACATGCATTTTATTTTATTCCCAGGTGCACTTTTTATGAGATCCATCACTGGAATAAAACTGTAGCGCTCTCTTATTATCTGGGTTTGATGGTCTAGAAGAGTTATCAACCTGCTGCCTTCAGGAGCAGGCTGTTTGTTGTCTTCAGTGCATTGCAGAACCACCAGATATCAGTGTAGGGTGGGTTGAGGAATGTCTGCTTTCTTTCCTCCTAGGCCTGAACATCACCACTAGTTTCACCTCTAAATATCACATTAAAAAGTGTCTTGTTGTTCCTAACCTGTAATTCCTCGTGTCTTGACGTCGTGCTCAGTCCTTGAAATGATGACACACTGTCCAAGTTAGCGAAAAATGGTTTGTGTGTGTTGATGCTTCTTTAATTCTCGTTTTATTTCTACAGATGATGATGTAATTAATCAAAACACAGGTTTTGGAACTTCTAGGGATTCCAAATGCCTCATTCAGCCTTACAATGAATGTGTCCCGTCTCTTCTGCATATGAATTTTTGTTTTTGTTCAGCCTAGCAAGTGACCTGTATTGCTGCACGGATTTCTTGAAACTAAATAACATTTTATACTTTTACCAAAATACCTGTGGAGCTGACAGAGCATGATGCATTCATTTTCCTTGATTTTGTAGTGAGGGAAAAGGCTAGCATGAATAATTCAAAAATAATGCTGAGACTGTTAAGATTTAGTACTGGAGAGGTCATCACAGTTGGGAGAATGAGCTGGGAGACTATTACTATTCCACGATCTTTGAATCTCAAGGTGACATCATTATTATTTCTCTATATCTATAATGTGGTGCTGCAACCAACTTATTGCAGTGTTTCTCATGTAGGGTAGAAAGATCAATTACATACAGACCTCAAAATGTGAACTATAAGCATAGTGTCCAATAAAACTGTCATTAACAGTCACCACAATTTTAACTGTCTGCTTCCAGGTCAAGCTGTTTTAAAAATGATAACTGACATTGAAAGGTTGAATAAAGAGCACCCATTCCAAAGGGAACAGGTCTGGACCCAAATAACTTGTCATTAACAGATTTGCTAATTCCATTCTGCAGTTTACGCAGGGATTCAGTGTTTTTCTCATTGTTTCTGGTGGCATATCCTCTGACAACCCTGGGAAAAAAATAAAACCTGAAGTTTTCCACATGATCAGCATCCACAGTGGTATTGGGGAATGCAGAGAAAGCATCCCTATGCAATTTGATTTAATTTATTCCTTTCTTCAATGAGAAACTGAAAGATATGACCCAAATGGAAGTCGGATTGTGGAGGTGCTTGTTGCAGTACTTTAACTATTACCTCACCTCTCCGTGTGCTGTCAGCTCACTGGTGTGCCTATGGAAGTGTGAGTTATCCAAAATAAACAACTCCCTGACGAATATCCAGAGGAATCTATGCCAGGAAACAGCCGTCAGGACTTCAGAGCCGCCTCTCCATTGGGCAACCGCTGCCTTGTGTGTTTAATTAAACATCCATTTCCCTCGGAGAATATCCCTCCAGACTGTAACTCTTCCAATAAACACTTTTCCTACTTGTTTTGTTTTCCTTTTTCTTGTAATTTTCAGATGAGTCTGAAAGATAAATAAGGCAGCTTTCATAACGAAATTACAGAGGAAGAGGGTTGGTGAGCCACCTGTTCCGAACGCAAGGACATTTGATGTCAGGAGCACTCAAATGTTTGTAAAAAATATGCTGCAACTCTTTGAAACTGTGATTCCTTTTCTGGTTTTGAAGGAACAAGCTGCTATCCTCTTCTCTTATTTCTTTCTGGAATTTCTTGTGGGATTTAGCCATCATGGTGGCTCCTTGTTACTGGATAGTTGGCCATGAAGGCAGTGCAGGGCAAGGAGCGCGGTGGGGCTGCGCATGCCCAGGTGTTGGCTCCTTTTTACCCCACATCTTTCTCCCTCTTCTTGCCTTATTTTTACCCTCTTGGCTACTTCAGAGCCATGATCCACAGCCAGGAACACAACTATTGCCTTACTATTGCCAGGGATCTCCACCAGCCCACTCTGTGGGGGTCTTCCGAGGATATCGATGGCTCTTGGATAGCCAACAGCCCCTCCATTGTTTAGGGCCTAAATGGGCTTGTTGGTGCCTTTATTTTTCTAAATTCTGATTTACATTGTTACTATGAATTAAATATTTTTACTATAGAATCCCAGAATGGTTTTGGTTGGAAGGGACTTAGAGATCCTCTCTAAGTTTTGTGCCAGTGCCTCACCACCCTCATAGCCAAGAATTCCTTCCCAATATTCCATCTAACCCTGCCCTCTGGCAGTGGGAAGCCCCCTTGTCCTGTCCCTGCAGGCCCTTGTCCCAAGTCCCTCTCCAGCTCTCCTGGAACCCCTTTAGGCACTGGAAGAGGCTCTAAGGTCTCCTCAGAGCCTTCTCTTCTCCGGGTTCTCCCAGCCTGGCTCCAGAGCAGAGGAAGATCAGAGGAAGAAACAGGTTTTATGACACAAACATTGAGAACTCTGAACACTTCACCTTATTTTTGTTTTTATCATGGGTCCCCTTGTTTTGGGGCCATGATACAACAGCAACTACCTTTACTGCCAGATTTATGTTCAGGGACTGTAGTGACAGAGCTACAAAATAAGGGAGTCTGCAGGTCAGGAATCAATTCAAATGGCTCATCTGCTCTAGGATTTCTAAACTTAATATTGCTCTGATTTGTGTTATAAGGAGTCTGGAAAAAGTTTTCCTGCCAGTTATGCCTTTTAGGTGACCTGAGGATTTAATTTGGAGAACACATAGTGCTGGATTTTGCTTGGAAAGGCCATCTGGCTGTAGGTGATCTTGCTTGAGATTTAAAAAACATAATAATAATTTAATAATAATGAAATATTGTTGACAAAAAGGATGCTTTTACATAACCAAGTAGGGAGGAAATCCTCTTTCTACCAGAGCGTTTGGGTTTCATAATATGTTTTGAAGCAACTCTGGAGTCTTTTCAGAAGAGGAAATGCATTGATCCCCAAACCAGCCCCAAAAAACACTGAGGCAAATGTTTTGAGTGGATTTTTTTGTCATACCAGCAACTCCATCAATTAATAATGAATTTTGAAATAAAAACTACAATAATGAGAAATTCTTTTTCACATGAAGAACATTCTGAGCCTAATGCCTGGTGAAGGATGTTAACCTGTTATTCAACCAGGAGAGAAGAAGGTGGCAAAAAAACCCCCCCACACCCAAAGAGAGTCATTAAACCTGTTTATCATTAAATAAAAAGCACAAGTTTGTTCCAGAATGCAAAGTGCAGCGTTCAAGGAAATGTAAACGTAAGTGCAACTATTTCATTTCATGTGAGGTTTATGTTACTCCCCTATTAAATTTAATGGGTTGCCTCATGAGAAGCAGCTCATTAATATGAATACGAAGAGCATGTTTCAACCTGCAAACTAAATAACACAAAGATGGGTGATGTTTATTTTCCTCTGCTTTTGAAAAATATGAACTCCTGGAAATAGCCGGAGCCTGGGGATAAGGCACTGAAGTGGGAATCAGGAGGTTGTGCTTTTCATTCCACTTGGTGTCATATCCCTCTGATGTGAACCCGAGCAAATCAATTAACTGCTGTTTACTTTGGTTACTGAATCAGGTTAAATCAACGAGCAGTGGAATGCTTATTGTGAGGCTAAATAATTATAATTAATTATATTGGTTTCGATGAACATCAGCTGCCTGGAGTGATGGGCAGTGCTGGAGTGGTGCTCCAGGGTTTGGATTTGGGATGCTTGGCAGCTGTCTTGGCGTGTTGGAGTCCAAATGCTTTCCCCCACTGGTGTGGCTGTATTTATTGCTTTTGGCTCCAGAATGACCACGACCATTGAAACTGGCACCCACAGACAAGGGAAAAGGGACATTCCTACGTCCTTGGTTCCCTTTGGAGTAATGGACAAAAGAGTATTTCCCATGGGCAAAGCTGAGCTTGCTGCTTGATGTATTTCCAGTAAGTTACTACATGAAAAAAAAAAAAAGCAAAATGAGCAAAACGCCTTAAAAATGAAATTGAAAAGTCAGACAGCAAACAACCAGGAAGGGGCATATTTATGACCCTCAAAGGAACATTAATTTACCCACGTTTATAAAATTAGGGTTCATTTTCCAGAAGACAGAGTCCTTTTGTGGTTTCACTCTCTAGCCACAAAACTAAATCTCACCAGGGAATTGCTGGTGTTGTTTGGGAACTGGAACCTCAAGAAACCTGAATTTTGTTCATTTATTTGTCACTTATTCATCAACAAGATTTCCTTATTATCATTTTAAATTCCTAAGTAGGTGTGGGGCTTGTCTCATACTCTTCTGATGGAGTTTATATGGGGGTTTTTTGAGGCACATAAATTAATTGGTTTTTTATTGCACATAAAAATATTTCCCAAAATAAATGCTATAACTGAAAACTGCCAGAAATTCAGGCCTTGATCCTGCAGTGGGACAGGATCCATTATACTGCTATAAAAGATTGCTTAATTCAGTAGCCTGGAAAGGTTCCTCCAACACGAGCCCTCTGAGGTGGATGTTCACCCCCAATCTGTCCCTCTCCATGACTGGAGGGAGCTCAGCTCCTTAGTGCCACTGAGGTCTGCCCAGGTGTTGGAAAACACATTCAAACAGCCCGATGAGAATGAAAAAAACCAACAAAAACCCCACCAAAAAAAGTGATTTTTTTTTTTAATTTCAAATTTCCCTCTTCATTGTAGTCATGAAAAGTCAAAGGAAGATACTAATTTATATAAAATTGTCATTGACAAAATATTTTTTGATCATTCTTTCTGCAATTACTTGTAATGAGAGGGTTTTTTGGCCTTAAATGTTATGATCTCGTTCTGCTCCTGTGGGTCTTCTGAAATGAGGACAGCATTCAATGCTGGGAATCCCAGAAAATGGATTCAGCTGGTCATCAGCCGAGAACTTGAGTTTTTCCTCTGTGTTTTGTACTGTGGAGGAGCTGCCATCCCGGTGGGAGCTGCAGAGCGTCTGGGATGAACTCTCTCTCATCCTGCCTCCAGCATGGAGATGGGGTGGCTGGGAGGAGCTCCAGACCCAAACCATGACCCCAAACCACCTGCCAACCACAGTTCCAGGGGAGAGGGAAGAGCTCCAGACCCAAACCACGACCCACAACTAGCAGTGGTTCCTCAGGACATGATGGTTTCCACTGGGAGAGAAGGTTTCTCTGCCAGTTTAACACCAGAAGCAATAAATCTGTGTAATCACAAGTAGTCAGAGCCGTAATTGGACCTATTTTATTGCCTTTTTTGTAGTTTTTGATGGCTGGAAGCATCTGGGGCTGGAGGAACTCCAGTGCTCTGCTCCTCCTGTCCAAAGAATCACTGGTAGAAAAGTCTTGCCTTGTGTGGTAGCGTTGGGATGGATCACAACAGTGAAAAATTTCTTTATAAAAAAATTTTTAAAAAAGAGGCATTCATAATAAAAAAAAAAAAATAAAATCAATCAAGTTCCTTGTAAGACCTGAGTCCATAAAACTTCCAATAATAATTAAAATTTTAGGATAAAACACATGAAAATTACTTCAAAAGACTAGTAAGACCTGCGCTCTGATCCTCAAGTTGTACAAGGAAAATGTGTTAAATATTCTCCTTTTTTTTTTATTTTGTTACATTTTTGCTCCAATGCGCATACTCAGGAGACCCCTTTATTTCAAATTTAAAATAGTCCATGAAAATCTGTATTGACGTAATAGCTTATTAGGCTACAAGCAAAATATTCCCAGAACTAATTTTTAATTAATATAGTTCACTGAAAACTTATAAAAGATTCATACATAATATGATAAAAGAAATAAACATCTTCAATACCATGTTAAGTTTCTTTTCTTTGTAAAACATTGTTTTTTTTCCTCTGCTACCAGCACAACAAAACCTGCTCCTGCAAAACTGGCTTGTCTTTGGCAGCTCTGTCAGATGTGGTATTTTCTGATACATAAAACGGTGCTTATTAATTCAGAGTCAGATTCTGACACCTTTTCTCGCTTTGGGCGCTGCCTTTCATAAACAGCTCCATATTTTTAATCCAGACTTCCCTGGAGTTTGTCATTGTCCCTCTAAGAACTGCTACAGAGCTGGTGGAGGCCACTGGAAATCATCTCACTGACCTTCGTGAGTTTTGTGTCGGTCACAAACACAGGCTGAGTATTGGAATTGTTCAGCCTGGAGAAGGGAAGACTCCAGGGAGAGAGGGCTGGAGAAGGACTTGGACAAGGGCCTGGAGGGACAGGATAAGGGGCAGTGGCTTCCCACTGCCAGAGGGCAGGGTTAGATGAGATATTGGGAAGGGATTCTTGGCTGGGAGGGTGGGGAGGCCCTGGCCCAGAGAAGCTGTGGCTACCCCATCCCTGGAAGTGTCCAAGGCCAAGTTGTACAGAGCTTGGAGCAAGTTGGGATAGTGGCAGGTGTCCTTGTCCATGGCGGGTGTCCCTGGCCATGCCATGACAGGGACTGGATGGTCCTTAAGATCCTTTCCAACCCAAACCATTCCATGACTGTATGATTGTATAAAGTAATAAAAAAATGCAAAATTTGACCAGAATTGATCTCATCTCTCTGCAGTCACGTGAAAGTGAGATACCAAGTCCAAGTTCATTGCAAGAAGTTCTCTCTGTAGGCAGTGAGGATAAATTGATATCTCAGGGGATGTTTTTTGGCCCCATCTCTGGCAAAGGAAGGTGTGTGTCAGGATTACGAAGCAGGAAAGTGCCTTGAATCAAGTGCCCTCCTGGGGGCTGAAGAGTTGGTCCCACCTGCGGGATCTGCAGATTTTTAACCTTTAGAAGGCACAGGGAGAAATCCTTGGAGAAATATGGAAGTCTGTCTTGAGCCTTCCCAGCAGGGATGACCTTCTGTGACCTGTTTGGCACAAAATACTTGATTTTTGCCCTTAAAAAAGCAGTTGCTATAGGATAGTATCTGACACTGAGTGTTGGGCTGCTCTGAGAAGCCCTTTCCTCCTCGCTCTCTTCCCTCCCCCAGAGTCCTCCCCAGACTCATGTGTTTCATTTTGGGTTCTCTTTATTTCAGCCTGTGCACAATTTCCATTTGCATCAGAAGTTTCCACTGTGGAATTTGATGCAAAAGTTAATCTGGGACGGCTCAAGAATAAAAACTGGGGGCTCTTGGTCGTCGGTCAGTCGGGATGGGACTGCCTGGGTGGGACCGACCGCAGCTGGGCCATTCAGTAATAGGGTGGAGGCTTTACTGCCTCATCCTTCCTTGTTCTGGCAAGGGCAGAAGAGGAATTAAAGGAAGGCTGACAACCTGGATTCCCATTTCCTGCACCATTATTCCCGGTAGCTGCCGTTCCCTCTGCAGTCGCCCCAAACAAAGGCCGTGTCACGTTTCTCCTGAAGTGATGACAATTGAAGATGTTGATTTTTATGCAGCTCTGATCAAACCTCGTTGCTTTTGTTTAAGGAAAAGACAATCACATTCCTACTGAAACTATTCGGCTGAACTTCACAGCATGAGATATTCCCAGGGGCCAGAAGGGGATTTGGGTGTTGAGCTCCTGGCACTGGTGCTCCTGACTGAGGGGCCAAAGTTCCTGCTGGTGGACAGAGGACGGAAGAAAAGCAGAGATTTATGTTTTTATAACTGTTAGCAGAAACATTAAAAAGTACAGACTGAATTACAGCTGGCAGAGCAGCCTCAAGGGTGGGCTGAGGGGTCTCTTGCCTCTATCTCCAGAGGCATCCCTAGGTGCCAGAGAACCTTCCATATATGTTTCAAGAATTGCTAAAATCAGTAAACTCTGTGTCTTCAAAACTCCAAGTATTTCACTGGGGAAGATCTGATCCATTAAAATCTCCTTGGTGGGCACTTGTAAATGGTTCCTTACATCAGCAGGGTGTCCACTGGAAGACTGAGGTGAAAATCTTGGCCATCTCCTGGAAGATCTTTCCTAATTAATCCAATTGAGTATCTCAGTCTGAGTCAGGATAACACTATGTATTTAATAGGATTTAGTCCTTTGAATTCTTGATATCTATAGCTCCTGTGTGGCTTTAATATACTCAGCATTTTTCAGGATTAGGTGTTAAGGGCTTGATCCCAAAACGTTTAAAATCAATAGGTGTTTTCCTTTGGCTTCAGTGGGCTTTGGTTCAGCCTCTAAATATCAGTCAATGCTTTCTGATCTGAGTACAGAAAAATACTTTTAAATCGTATTTCCAAAACTCTTATTGCTTACTTTACATCACATAACTTCTTGAACTCTGTGTAGATTTGAATAGGGAAATATTAACCAAAACAATAATGGTATTATTAGTTGAAGTTTTAGCTTATAAACTCGATAAAAAAGTACCATTGGGTATTCTTTAATGTTATAGAAGAAGAATGATTAATTTAAGGTTCAGGTGCAAGACAAGGTCAGGAAAGAATTGTTACTGTATACAGTGAGCATTTCAAGATGAATTTGTAGTTTGAAGTATCATTTTATGATGCATTTTCTGTTTTGTTATCAGGGGAAGTATGATGGGTGACATACGAGTGATCACAGTGTTTTGGTGCAATGTTCTGTGATGGGCTTTTCATAAAAATTAGCTGACAATGTCATGAGTATACAAGTAAATTTATAGCTTTCATACTGGACTGCCATTCCCAGAGCTATTTCCAATCACTTGGGCTTTTTATTAAGTTTATTGTTCTTTTATTGTTCAGTGGAGTGTAAGCAGCGAGATTACAAATAAATGTAAGTTGCAGTGGGTATGAAGTCAGGCTTGCAGAATTAAGGAGAGCAGAAATTAATTTGAATCATTGGTGGTAGGAGATTCCACATCCTGACACTGCCTGTCAGATCCATGGAATCGGAGTCTGACGTGACCCTCCTGCCATAGGCACCACCCAAAAACGAAGTCTCACTTGTGCTTCCAACATCCTGACCACTTTTTTCCCTTTTTTTGCTTATTTTTGTTGCCCAGATCACTCTCCACTATCTTTCTTCTTCTTATTCCAGCACTCTCTTGCAGCAAAACAACCTCAACACATGAAGGCATTGAAGTTTCTCATTTTTGCATCATTCTCATAATATCTCCAGCACAAAACCTTCAGCATTTATTTCCCTCTCCTTTTTCTCCTCTCAAACAGTGAATACTATATCATTTTGGTTAATATCCTGACCAGCAGAGCAGAAAATCAGACTCATAGCTTTTAATGACACATTTTCAACTGCAAGTTAGTAAAAAAAAAATCATTTTTATGTGGTTCTCCAATACTTATACAGACTTGGAGAAACATAATTAAAATTTGTGTTCCTTCTTTGTTATTACTGCTGTGGACTCCACTTAAACTGGATGCTGTTTGTCTGGGCAATCAGACAATAGCTGGAATCCAAAAGCAAATCGATTTGCTGTGTGGCTTGTGCTATTACTTAAGTTATAAATAAAATGATTTTTCCCAGATGGCTCCCTGATGGCCCTGCTCTCTTCCCGGTACCAGCTACAGCTTTTCATCCCTGCAGCATCTCCCTGGTGCATTCCCACGGCCACTTGCACCTCCAGCCTTCCTCCAGCGCCACACCACCACTCCGGTCTTTCCCCAGATGCCCAGAGCTTTGGCTGGAGAGAAGCTGAACAAGATTGGGATGGGATTTATTTGTATCCCAGGATGGCCATGGGACTCGTCCTGAGGCCAGACCTTGCCAGGCTTCAAAAGCCACTGTCCTGGCTTAGCTTTGGAGGACCACTATCAAACTCTAGTGAAAGGGTGTTTACATTGAGATTGGAAGTGATTCCAAAGTTTTACACCCCAGCCTGAGGGCAGTGCCAGGTTTTTCCCTTTCTCTCTGCCAGCTGAAGATGCCTGTGACAGGAGATGCCTAGCCAGGCCCCCACTTCTGGTGCCAGCCCTCATCCCTTCCTGCATCCCCTCCTTATCCCTTACTCTGATGAATAAACCTGTTGAAGACGATGGGGTCACTTGCTGGTGAGGAATGAAGTGACATTTCAGGTGGCAAGTTGGTCTCCAAATTTATTTTTCCAGTGCAAACATTTTGAAACAGAAAGCCCAACTTTTCTCAAAGTTGTATATTTACTTCATGGGTAAATCTCCCTTCCAAAAATGTGGGCAGGGCACCATGTGAAACTATAAATATACGTCTGAGAGCATACAACATGCACTGACCATCCTTTGTTTTCATTTTACCTTTTCAAGATGACTAAAGTCATTAATCTTAGAGGCTATATTTTTGTATATTTGTGGGGTTTTTTTTTGTTTATTTGTTTTTTTTTTTTTTAGGGAAGATGTACCTGGTAATCACACGGTGTTCGTAACAGAAGGAAAACAATTATGAAGAAAACAAGTATGTTGGAAAAATGGTGGGACTAAAAATAAATATTTTTCCATGAACACACAAGAACTATATTGCGAATTACAGGCAAAAAAAAAATCAATAAAAAGTAGTATATAATAGCCATAGAGTTCAAACAAAGTGCATTCATTCCCTAGTCCCTAGGAGGACCCCTGAAATATATGTGCAAAACTTAATGAAAATCAGACTTTGTCGTGTCATCAAAAATAGCGAAGGAGTTGGCTGAGTTTTCCTTACATTTTGGCTACTCATCGCTCCATAAATATAGCACCTATTTAAAGCATCAAGCCTTGCTCACATTAAAGTGAGTTGCAAACCTCAGACAAACTTTGGCACAGTTTTGGGGGCCCTAGTACTTGCTTTCAGCTGAGTGTGTCCCACATGGGGCTACAGGTTTGCTCTGGGATGAACCAGGTGGTGGGACATGGGGGCAACCCCTGGAATCCTGGAATGGTTTGGGTTTGAAAGGACCTTAAAGCCCATCCAGTCCCATCCCCTGCCATGGGCAGGGACACCTTGCACTAGCCCACGTTGCTCCAAGCCCCATCCAACCTGGCCTTGGACACTTGCAGGGATGGGGCAGCCACAGCTTCTCTGGGTAACCTGTGCCAGGGGCCTCACCACCCTCACAGGGAAGAATTCTTTTCCAATATCTAATCCAAACCTACTCTCCATCAGCAGGAAGCCATTCCCTCTTTGTCCTGTCCCTCCAGGCCCTTGTCCAAAGTCCCTCTACAGATCTCTTGCAGCCTCTAAGAAGTAATGACATGTGTCTCCTCAGTAGGTTGGCTTTCAGCCATGGCTGTGGTTCTCATTTCTGTGCATATTTACAAAAGCCAAGTGTATTTTTTAGCAATATCTATGGTTTGATTTAGGTTATAAAGAGCTTTTTGACTTTTTTTTTTTGTTTTCAATGCAGGAGAATGTTCTGCTTTAATCCCCCCCCTCCCCAGGCAATGCCCAGGTCCCTCCCTTCTGATTCTAAATGTTCAGGGAAGCTGTGGTGCATATCCCTGCACAAAACTCCCTATGGGTACTGGGGCAGGGTGGTGCCTTCTAGTACAGCCTGCAGAGCACCCTGTGCCCATCCATCTCACCCTGGGATCTCACCCAGCTCAGTGGTCCTCCAGGTCCTTCACAAAATCTGGGTCCTCAATCTCATCAACCCAAGATGTGCAGAGTTTTACTACAAAGCTGCCACATGACTTGCTGCAGGAATAGAGTAATTATGTGCCTCAGTCATCCAGGAAATATTTGATTAATAACATTCTAGTTGGATTATTATGTGATCACAGTATTTTTTAAGGATCCAGACACTTTTTCTTCACATGGTAGTTTCATCAATCCTCTTTCTGACACTAAATGACCCTCAACCTACAAACTAACAATTTTTGATAAAGTCAAAGAAAATATAATCCTGAAAACATTCCTACTTGATTAAATTTAGGTTGTGAGACCCTAAGCCAAGGCCAGTTGAAGACAATGTGAGTTTTTCTGTTTGTTTCCATGGGTTTTGTTCGCTGTTGTTTGTGACGGAGGCTCATCAGGAGCGATGCAGTCAGGAATCCATCCATCAGAGCCTCTGCTTTGCTTCACTTGAAAAAAAAATAAATTTATTTTGCTCATGGAAAGAGTACGGGAAAGGATGAGAATGGAGACATCCATTCTGGCTCCAAGCCAACCCAGCTTGGCCAAGAGGCAAGTTTCCTATAATTTAGAGATACACTACAAGAAGGGAAACCGATTGTTGTGCCAGCTTTTGTAACTTGAAAGGAAAAAGAAAAAGAGAAAAAAAGAAAAGAAAAAGGAAAGAAGATGAAAGGAAGAGAAGAGAAGAGAAGAGAAGAGAAGAGAAGAGAAGAGAAGAGAAGAGAAGAGAAGAGAAGAGAAGAGAAGAGAAGAGAAGAGAAGAGAAGAGAAGAGAAGAGAAGAGAAGAGAAGAGAAGAGAAGAGAAGAGAAGAGAAGAGAAGAGAAGAGAAGAGAAGAGAAGAGAAGAGAAGAGAAGAGAAGAGAAGAGAAGAGAAGAAAAGAAAAGAAAAGAAAAGAAAAGAAAAGAAAAGAAAAGAAAAGAAAAGAAAAGAAAAGAAAAGAAAAGAAAAGAAAAGAAAAGAAAAGAAAAGAAAAGAAAAGAAAAGAAAAGAAAAGAAAAGAAAAGAAAAGAAAAGAAAAGAAAGGAAAAGAAAGCAAACGATAACTTCTTAAATTAGTTTCCAAATTAATTCTTAGAACTATCGTTTCCAGAAGACAGACTGACTCCTCTTGCAGTTCTGATACAATGGCTGGCTCCGGGGCAGGCACTGTCAACAGCACTTGTGCAACTCCTGGGATGAGTAATCTTTACTTTTGTCCCACTCACATGAGTAAGGGATACTTAAGTAAGAAATGGTTGAAGGGTCTGGCATGCTGACAGCAGTGGAGGAATGAGTTGAGCAATGGCTTTGCAGGGTGGCTGACAGCAGCTCTATAAACTTGCCAGGAATTTCTTCCACAGAGATTTTAGGCACAGGCACAGCAGTGACCCTGGTCTCAGTGGGCAACTGGTCATAGAATCACAGAACTGTCTGGGTTAGAACGGATCTTAAAGCTCATCCAGTCCCACCCCCTGCCATGGGCAGGGACACCTTCCACTAGACCAGGTAGTTCCAAGCCCTGTCCAACCTGGCCTTGAACACTTAAGGGATGGGTCATCCACGCCTTCTCTGGGCAACCTGTTCCAGTTAGTGCCTTCCATTTTTGTTCAATCAGTTTCCTTCAAATGGCTAAATTAACTATAGAATCATATTTTTAAATTTATCACGTCTATAGAGGCAAAATACCAACATGATTGTGGCATTGTTGAGGAGAAAAACACACCTTGCTAATGCACCTAATATTTGAAATCTTGGATTACTGAGCTTTAAGATTTCACTTTAAACTTGGAAAGTTTATAGCTGGATAAGCAGGTATTTTATATAAGATCCTCCTGAGTGCACTTCTCAGCTGATAATATTTATAAATAAACAGTATCTATAAGTATATTCACCTTTCTGGAGTTTTTTAATAGGAATTAGTGAGGCTGAATCTCAAGGGACAGCTTTATTTTGTTAAACCACTAACACATTTTGTTTCAGGTTGAGTCTCTGGGCACTCTAATACGTTTTGGGTGGGTAGTGTTTCCATACATTACTACTCCATTCATAATCCATTACTTGGATAATTCCTCATTTGTGAGACCTGGAGAAATTATGGTATTCACAAGCATTTTTTGAATATTTATATAATGTCATAGCGGGGCTTAGGATATCAGTTGGCTGGAGACAAAGGCAGGATCCTCAGTTATTCTCATACTTAAGTACCAGTTTGATTCCTTGGCAAAAATGTAAATTGCAGCATTGGAAGGCAAAGAATTATTGAACAAGGGGATTACATTGCAAAGCAGTTATTTCAACAGCTGCTGCCCGTAAGAGGGGATCGGAATTTTGCAGGGATGTAATTTTCCTGTGCAAAACTATTTTACAAAGTTAAGAATATCAGCACAATTAAGAAGACAAACATCCACCAAATTCCATGCGCTGTGCCAAGCGTGAGTTGTCCTCATGGCTGCAGTCCCTGAGCTGGAGCTGCTCCCTCACAGAGCAGCAGATAATGGTTTGGTGTTTTTAAGGAGAGCTCACGTTGAGCAGCAGTCTGGCCTCTTCAATAGACAGAGACTGGAGTTGTCCAGATACAATATTCCTGGAATTTATCCTCGTGCTGTTATCCCTGTCGTTCCCAGCGTTCCCACTGCTGTTTCTGGCCAGTGAAGTTAATCTCTGCTCCTACTTAAAGGCTTTATTTTCTGGCATGAAGGGCCCCTGCCTTCCATCGCCTGAGGACATCCAAGTGTCACCGGCAGGTGAACGGCTCCTCGGGTGGATCCTGGGATTATTCCGTGGGAAAGGTTAACGGCCGTAATTTTGCACTTGGCCATTTCCATCTGATCATATAAATGACGTTTACAGAGGAGAAAAAACACAATTCATTTCACTTCTCAGAAGGGAAAGAAGTAGTGCAGACCAGGGAATGGGAGTTGTCACAGATCACACAGAGAACCAGGCTCAAAATTCAGAATAAATATTTCTCCTGAATCCAATTTCCAGTTCCTGGATAGGAGGTATTTTTCCCTGTCTCCTTCCTTTGTAGCAGGAGCTCTGTTGTGACAGTTACTAATGGCTTGCAATCAGATGGTTCTTACACCAACGTGCGGTACAACCGCGTAGTGTAACAACAAGGTTTCAGTAAATAATCCAGTTTGTAAACTGACATTCAGGAGGAGTTTATTTTATGTAAATAAGGTCACTTGCAGAGACTCCTCCTGGTTCTGGTACCCATTGCTTGGGAAGGGAATATTGGAAGAGGAACAGAGAGTGGGAAGTGCCCACACAAATACACAGCTGGAACGAAATACAAACACCAATGTGAAATTTTTTCCCTTCATAAATCGTACTCTACTCACAGGTAAAAGACATCTCCCCATATAGCCAGGAAACAGTAAACAATCCTTTGGAGAAATTGAGGACAGTCACAGAATTGCCCATGACCCTATCTCAGAAATAAAGGTTCCATCCTACATCTGGGTATTCCCTGGGGTGAGCTGTTCCCATGTAATAAAAACGGGGACCAAAGTCCTGTGGCATAGAATTACAGAATCACAGACTGGTTTGAGTTGGAAGGGACCTTTGAGACCACCTTTTGCCACCTCCTGCCATAGGCAGAGATGCCTTTCACTAGCCCAGGTTGCTCCAAGCCCCATCCAACCTGGCCTGGGACACTTCCAGGAATCCAGGGGCAGCCACAGCTTCTCTGGGCAACCTGTGCCAGGGCCTCTCCATTGTCACAGGAAAGAATTCCTTCCTAAAATCTAATCTAAATCTACCCTTGTTCAGCTTAAAGCCATCTCCCCTTGACATCTGAATGGAAACACATGGTGAAGGTTGTGGATTGTCAGGATGTTGGATTCCACATCCCACAGCAGTGGAGGACTCGGGTTTGCATGTGTTTGGGAAGCCTCAGGAGGATCTGGAGTTTATCTGTGATAGTTTGATCTAATAAGAAATAGTCTATGCAAAGGCCTTTGCAAACACTAGTGGGAATTAGTCTTATGTAGAGAAAGCACTGAAAATTATTTAAATTGCAATGTAAGAATTTACTTTTCCTGGAATGAAATCAGTGTCCTTGCCCAACCTTTACCTGCTTTGCAGAGAAGTGCTAAACCCAGAATCATCAGCGGGTTTGACTGTTGGCTTAACTTTAGTCACAGCCTTACTAACACTGCTCAAAAGTGCCCAGTTTACTTAACTGGTTTGCTAAAGGGTGCCCTGAATGCCTGTTCTGGTGCTCAGTCAAAGTTAATGGTATAAATCCATTATATTTAAGGAACATGACCAGGGTTCCTTGGTTCCTATTAAGAAATCCAAGCTGTTGCAGGGTAAATTTTTTTTTCTATAGGGCTTGAATTTAAGCAGAACTGTTTTTATGGGAAGTGTGATGTTGCACGTATCGATTTGGCAGCTGGGGAGACAGTGTTAGTGGGTGACCTTGAAAAATGTGATAAGTGGCAAGGGTGCTGAAAGGTTGAGGCACAAATGGGGTGGCTAAAAGCATATTTATTTCTAGCCTGTGCTGATAGAGAGGGGTGAAGTTCATGGATGTCCTCTCCATAAGAAGAAGCTCCTCAGTAGCCATGGAGTACTTTCCACCACGTTCTTCTCAGCTCTGCAGAGAAAATATTCACAGCTGTAACAGGGTTGTGTGAAACCTGACAACAGTGAACCTGGGAGACTTAAAAAGAAAAATAAAGGGGGAATTTTAAAGATGAGACCCATAACTACTCCAGTTCGTGTTGAAAACAACATAGAAAAAGGTTAAAAATAGAAAAAAAACTTGAGTAAAATTGTAAACATTAATTTTACTCCACATTTAGAAGATGCACGTGAGTGTAGTGTGTAACAGCAGAGTAAGGAAATTACCAAACATTTCCAACCCCATTCTGTCTGAAATGGAGCAAACACCCCTCCCCCGGGGTGCAGATGGTTCCTGTGCTAGTTAGGCATCCATATAAATATTTCTGTTTGCCAGAATGAATTTTGGTTGTTAATGATTTATTATTCTCAGCACAGTGATAATTTAGTGGTTTCCCCAGTAAATTAGTTTGAGCTCTTCAAAGAAAACTGAAAGGACCAGTCCCTACCCCTGAAAACTATCCAGTGCTTGGGCACAGGAGGGTGTCTTGGTCAGCTCCTCCAGCTAGTCAGGGATTAGCAGGAAAATACAAAACATGGATAAAAAAAAGGAGTTTATAAAATATTATCAAGGTCACAACTTTGTACTGCAAGAACACTGAAGTTTGTCTGAGCATCAGGGAATGAATTTATGGCTCTGTGTCATTAGTGCAGCAGTGGTGGGATGTCATCTCCTGGTGGATCCCAGCCAGCTGAAGGAAACAGGAAATTGGGGGACTCGGAGATGGAGGCTGCAGGAAAAAAATAGGCTTGACAAGTCTTCTTGCTGAAACATTTAAATAAAACTGTGCTTGGAGTTGCTGATGTGACAGCTGGAAAAGGAAGAAATCCCCCATCTCGTACTGGCTACAGAATGTACTGGAGGTTTTACCTAATTCTGGGAAATGTTAAGGAAGAGAGTCAGAAAAATGGGAACACAAAGTGTCATTCATTGAGACTCCCTGAGTTCTAAGAAAAATGTGAAACCTCTGATGTTCCAAAGAATCAGAGAGTTCTGCAATCAGGACATGTGTTGCTCTGAGTAGTTAAAATAACAGGAAAAAAGGAAAGCAGCTGTCTAGTGTAAGATTTCTGCAATACTACCAGTGGTCTGGACACCAACTGTCAATATTCCTTATTTTCCAGGGGAATATTTGCTGTGTTCCCTCATGATTCCTCCAGAAACTGATTGTCTTTAAAAAGCATTCCCAAAGAAAATAAAAATTATACTCTTATTATTCTTTCTCCAATGTCTGTACTGCTTTTGAGCATTTGCATTGCCCTCCCTGGAAGTGTCCAAAGCCAGGTTGGATGGGGCTTGGAGCAACCTGGGCTAGTGGAAGGTGTCCCTGCCCATGGCAGAGAGTGGAATGACATGATCTTTAAGGTCCCCTCCAACCCAAACCACCCTGGGATTCTTTAATTCCATGATTGTCTACCATCTAGGGTAGGCAAATGCAAATTTTTGGATAAACTTTAAAATAAAACCAGGGGATGTGTTTAA
This sequence comes from Manacus candei, assembly GCF_025592945.1. Classification (NCBI taxonomy): domain Eukaryota; kingdom Metazoa; phylum Chordata; class Aves; order Passeriformes; family Pipridae; genus Manacus; species Manacus candei. The sequence continues at coordinate 6,005,560 of NW_026138098.1, read as the reverse complement.
TTAATAAAGTGGTTGATAAAGGCCCTCCCTCCCCTCAACTAATAACTTTGTAATCATGAGGTTTAAGGGAAAAATTAACAAATACCTAAACTTGGATTCTTTGTATTTGCCTTCTGGGCTGTGAGGCTGCTTTGCAGTTGGAATTTTTCTCTACAGTCGTGGAAATTGGATAGTGTTTGTTGTTGCAGTGGCATTTGAGAGCCTCAAGGAATCAGGTGGTTCTGAGTTAAACTTCACAAAGATACACAAGATGTTTTTGGCACGGTGCTACACACCAAGCATTGTCGCATTATTTCACGTTTCCCTCAATGGGAAAGTCCCAAATACATCCTGTTTTTAAGTTGTATGTTGGAGGAATAATAGGCTTCTGGAGACAGATTAATTTATAAAGTGAAGAACTAAAATTCCTCCTTCAAAGATGAGACACTCATTTGAAGTCCTCACATTGTTGCAGGCACAATTGCTCCTCACTGCTTTATTTATCTCCAGGACTTTCATTAATTAGTACTTAGAAATGCTTTTGAAGAGTTTCATTCATCGAGTTCTTACTGACTGCAACAAGACCATCTTTTAAAGCTACAACTTACCTCTTCCAAGCAGAGCACACTGGAGGTTTAACCTTCTTGGATATCTTTAATATTTTTGTCACTGCCATCAGCTTCTCTTGGAAAAAAATAGATAAAATATAAACCAAAACTTCACAGTTAAGCCACACAGATAGCATTTATTTAGCATATAACAGCATAAATGTAATATTTTCTTTATGGTATTTATGCCTCCTGAACTGCAAATACCTGGAGCTATTTGAGCAATTGCTGCACTTTCCACTTGCCAAGGAGGAGTCAGTCACTTTTTGGTTGCTGTCATCTCTGGTTCCTCTGTCCCTTTGCTCTTTCAAGTGCAATTCAGTTTATTTTTCCTTATCTGTGGGCTCAGACTGAGATGTGTCCATATATAACAGAATCCATAAGGTTGGAACAGCCTCTGAGACCATCAAGTCCAACTGTTCCCCCAGCACTGCCAAGCCCATCACTGACCATGTCCCCAAGTGCCATATCTACACTTTAAGGAATTTCAGTTCAAAGTCTGTGGGCACACAGATGAAATATCTGCATTAGGAGATACTATTCCAGGATCCTCTGAGGTTGGAGCATGTAGGGTTTGGAATAGGGTCTGTATTTCATGTGCTCAAAAGACAGTCTTGGCTGAACACCCAAGTTATTTCACCTTCTGGAATAATTTATCTTATACTGAACTTTAACATAATTAATGCCTTTTTTTCAGGGATGGTATGATGTGGTGGTTATTCTGTCTGGTTGATTTACCCCAAGAGAGCATTGTCTGGATTCAAACCTGGGAAGTGTCTTTGTGTCTCTCTGTGGTCAGTGGCAGGAGCCAGAAATTGCCCAACACCTCCTGGTCAATTTGTTTTTTTGTGGTCCCTAAAACACCTGCAACTCTTCACCTTTGACATGTTGAACACTATGGACATGGTTTGGTCTGTCCCTGATCTACATCTTTCCCTGGCAGGTATTTCCAGGTCCAAGGGAATAACTTGTGGAAGGGACTTGCTCACAGTTCTGTTCCCATTCCCGTCAGTCAGGGCAGGGTCTGTGCCAACACCATGCCATTGGCACAGCAAGGGAAGGTTTTGGTGCCTTGGAATGCCTGGTATTGCTCTGATGTGAAGGAATCTGTTGGATTTCCGTGCCTGGACCTGAGAAGTCTCTGGGATCCAGGTCCAGCTGTACAGTCAGCCCTGCTGTGAGCAACAGGTTGGAGGAGATAACTTCTGGAGTTCCTACCAGCCTCAGTTATCTAATGGATCTAGAAACCCACCTCTCCCTTGCTCTTTTTGGTTGTTCTTACAAGGAAATATTTACCCTTCTGAAACTTCCGTGCTGTGTATCCTGTGAATTTGGATATGGGACTATGGGTCTGGCTCTCATGTGGAAGGTGGATAGTTATGTGGAGCAGAAATAGCCATTTCACCTGGGTTTTCTTCCTTATTTTTGATCCTTTTACAGTTTAATTTTTAGGAATATGCAGTAGACATAGAAATAGCCCTTTTCTGAGGAGCCATTAGTCCTTTGTCAACTGTCAAAGAACCTGAGGGGCTTTGGGGCTTTGGACCTTCATCTCCTGTCTCGTTGATGTAATGCTGAACATGACAAGGACCTGCATGTTCTGAAATAATTCCAGTCCTTTGTGAGGGGCAGAGGGTGGGGTAGCTGTCCAGGTCCAGGGGCAGCTGGCAGAAGGTCCCTGACATCCCCAGGTGATGCTGCCTGGCACAGATCCTGCAGACCCCCTGGCCAGCCACTGCCAGGATTGATCTGTTTCCCTTTTCCTTCCAAGTTTGTCTTAAGGGATGAAGAGTTAAAGCTTCTTCCCTCAATGTTAACATTCCAAGCTGGATGAGAGGTGCTTTTAAACCAAAAGGAAGAGCAAAGAAGAAGAGAAATAAAGAAAAGTGCTGACTTTATTCTCAATCTGGGGAGTCCTACGTGGTGAAGGGAAGCATCTCCCTGCCATGGTACTGCAGCAAATTTCAGGAGGAAAATGGTTATTTCTTCTCTCAGGCCCAGCCATCTGTCACAGTTATTGAGACACTGCTCCACTAACTCTTGCAAAACTCTCACTGAAGTTGGGAAAGCTGAGGTGTCTTAAAGCAAAACCCACTTTCTACTTGCAGAAATCAGGAGGGGACATGAAATCTGAAACTTTTGAAATGGAGATACATTTTCTTTACTTTTTGCAAATAAGTCAGGATTCACAAAGCTGAGACCAGAATCAAAGGAGAAGGAAAAGAAGGAAAAGTTGAGGACTATAGGCTGTGATATGGTCCAGCTCCTCTGGGGAGGGGACCCCAACTCCAGTGGGTGAAGTGGAGTTGGTGAGGGCTGGCTGTAAGGTGCCCACCCCATCTCATGGATGTGAAGAGAGAAGTGCTGATTTACAGTTGATGGTATGGAAAATTGTTGATCACTAAAAGGCAGATGAGGCTTTCCTGGGGTTGTTGTTATTTACGAGTCAGGGTGTAATATGTTACTATCCTAGTCCAATGCCGACTGCAAGTGGCGTCGTTCTGTTCTGGAGTCAACCCAGAAATTAATTTGCTTGTCTGAAAGCAAAACCTACCTTATCTGCTCCCACGTGTTTTATTTACTGCTCCATCTTTTTGGAGCTCTTTGTCAATAGATTTACTAATACTGTCCGTTAGAGAGGAATTCTTTGGAAGAATTTTTTATACGGGATGTTTCCAGTGATCCTTCTACCTTGTACTTAATGTGCAATGTTTATTTATTGCTGTGTTGTATGATTGCAATAAACAATTGTAGCTGTCAGTTCCTTCTGATTAAATACCGTATTTGTTAAATAAATAAAATGATAGTAATGAACTGGGCCATTCTTTGGTTGTAATGTATGACTTTCATATTTCTGACACTTGGGAAGATATATGAAATGCTGATGTGCAAGAGAAGGCTTGTAAATCAAAGGGAGCTGGAAAAGATTCAGATCTGCTTCCTAGCAGAGGGTCATCTTTGCCATTAGAAACTCTGAGGGTACTTTTGACTTCTCTCTGGGCCAAGATGTGCTGGTTTGAGTAGGAAGCCGGGCCCAGAGGACGTTCATTAACAGCTCGTGAAGGAAGGATTTTAAGACACACGAGCTCTCCCAGGATATGCAGAAAGATTTGTGCTCACAATTAATGGGTCAAGGTGCTGGGTCAGGATCACATGTGGCATCTCCAGCCATGTTTCCCACGAGCAGCACCCCCAGGTTGGCTCTGCTGTAATGATTAGTTATTGGTCCCAGCAGAGCCACAACTGAGGTGCAGTGATTTTTTCCTCCTCAGATCCGACCATAGATAATGCCGAGGTGCAACGGGCAGATACTGCCATGTGTGCTTTTTAATTAAACAATTGATTTTATTTTCATGCAAATTGAGCTGTGCTGTTTAAGCTGGGTGGTTAATGCTGCGGGTTTCTCTGCTGGTGGAACTAAGGTGTTAAGTTTGGTTGCTGGAGGTGTTTCCAAGAGCTTCCTCGCAGCAGAGCTCAGCAATTCCCACAGATTCAGTAATTCATGTGCAAGGTACTCTCACACCTCCTCTTCATTTTATTCTCAGTATTCCGCAGAGCAACCTTATCTCCACCTATCAATTATGGTGGTATTAATTTATATCGCTCTGTATATCTCTCTTACTTCGCTGTTTGTCGCGTTCTTACTTAAAATATGTCAACGTCCCTGAGTCGGGTTCTGCAAAATGAGGCCAGAACTGAACATTGCAGGTTTATTTATATGCTCACGCCACAGCAGAGGGTTGTGGGGTTTTTTTTGTTGTTTTGTTTTGTTTTGTTTTTTTTTTTGGAGAGGGCTTAAATAATGAACAAAAATAAGATTTAAAAAAGTTGTCAGAAGAGTACCCAGAGATACTGTGCAAACAGGAAGCGTTTTGATTATGTTCGCTGGTGCAAAATTAGTAAAGAGTTTGAAATCGTCTTGTGCTTACAGATTCCATTGTTTTCAAAGAATAATTCCATCTATTTTAACATTTTCAAGTATAATTCCATTGGTAATAGCTCTTCCTTTGATTGTGCACTGCACTAATTGAAAGGTGTGGTGCAGTGTCTGTTTTGGCAGTTATGCTTATATCTTTTGTTTAAAAACTCAAAGTGTTGGCTTTCCTGTCCAGCCTTCCTTAGTATATTCTGTTTTGGTGATGTGATGACAGACTTACAGTGTGTTTCCTTGTGTGTATGGTAACAGATGTTTATGTGAATAACAGACTTTTTTATGAAGGCACACACTTTATAGCCAAATACTAATTAAAAATAATTGCATGTAAGCATTTTTGTTTATTCCCTGTTGTGCATCTTTAATCATTTGAAATCACCTGCAGTTGAAAACTGAGGCAAAGATTTGATACTGCAATTATAAGAGGCCATCTGACTCTATATTAGAAAGAAACAGCAACGTATTTGAAGAGGAAATTATTACAAAAAGTGTGTGAATTCCTGCCCTCTTGGAATTTGCTTTTATAGAGGCTGAAAACACCAATGCAGGGTTTTGTTAAACTAATAGGAGTTTAAGGTATCTTATCTCCCCAAACAATGGGTTCTTGACTGACATCCTGTTCAGGACATATTCTGTGCACTAATAAGCTCATTACAAATATATTTTAATTAGACGTGTAACAGATGGTTCACAGCAAAGACGGGCAGTAGTACTTTTTAAAGAATAGAAAAAAAACACGTTCTTTTTAAGGACTCAGCATCTCAGTTTGGATTTTATCAATAGCTGATTGAGTTAAGCAAAGGGAAAATTACAGTCAAAGGCACTTGAAATCATGAAAGAAGTAAAAACTAAACAAACCCCAGCAAAGGCAGAGTTAGCAGAAGTGTGTGTGTTCAATAAAGACTAATCAATACTGAAATGAAAGGGACATTTTCTCATGGTTCCACAGCACTTTAATCTTTACACATAAGCAAGAGTTTTGCTTCAGATCCTGCCTGTTGCTGACATGCCACAAGAATTCACTCCCTCTGCTTTCGGGAGCTTTGGATCAGATCCATTAAATAAATTAAAAATAAAACATGGGGCCTTATGTTGCTCAGTTTCCTTTTCCGAGCACAAGACTTGGGAGGACAAGGAAGAATCCCTCTCCCTGGAGGAGAGAGCATGCCATGGTCATCCAAAAGCAAACATCCATGACTGTGTTTCCCAGTGTGTTTTCCTGGCTGTGGTGGAGGCAGGAATCGCTCCCTAAACTTCTGCAAGCCTCCGCTCTCCTGTGAATGACATATGATGTTCACAAATAATACAGCAAGTATTAATAACACATAAATCAATAGGTATGGATTTATGGAAGTTGTGGTGGTATCAACAGGATACTCAGGTGATGGTCCTGGCTCTGCATGTTTTATTTATTGTTTTCATGGAGAAGTGAATGTTTTTGTTTGAAGGTTCCCAGCAAAAGGCATTACTCTGCACCACTGTTATCTTGGAAAGAACAGACTCATGAGAGGGAAATGGAATAATTTAGATAAGTTTCATTGTCACCCCTTCTTGAATTATAGAATTATAAAATTACAAATTTGTTTGGGTTGGAAGAAACCTCAAGACCAATTTATTCCATCCCCCTGTCATGGACCTTCTACTAGACTAGGTCACTCCAAGCCCCATTCAACCTTGGCTTTTGCCTGGAGAAGACCTCCATGAAGGAGGGTTTGGGGTGGTTTTGAACAAGAAACAACTCTTAAGTACTGTACAGCCTGGTGTGTTCATTCTCACTATGGAATTAAAGTTGGGAATCAGAGTGACATCTCTTAAGGATATTTTCCTCCCTGCTACTCCAAAGTTGAATCTCTTTTTGGATGACATCCCTGCCCATGGCAGGGGGCTTGGAACAAGGTGATCTTTAAGGTCCCTTCCAATCCAAGCCTTTCTATGGTTCTTGGAAAGGCAGATAATAAACCAAAATGCTGGTGGAGCTCAGGACTGCAGAGACACCATGATCAGAAAAACATAGATGGTCAAAGAGTCCAGTGACACTGTCCACCCTAAGGGACAGTATATATATATACATATGTATATATATATGTATGTATACAGCATAGTGAAGACAACAGTCCAAATGTGTAAGGAAGTGCAGGAGCACACCTGACTGTTCTATGACTCTGTGGTGCCTCCTCCAACCCATGCCACCATCGAGACCAGCTCTCTCTTCTCAGCAGGTGTGTTCCTGTCATGTAGTCAACTGGACTATCAGATGTTATTGTTCCTTTTACCTTCTGGAACCTGGTATCTTAAGGTAAACATGGCTCAAAGGAGGATCCAGCAGAAAAAATTATACGATATTTAACCTTTTTCTAATGTAACATTTCTGGAAAATATTATCACACATGAGATTTTGTGTAGCAATATTGGGATTAATTATGTGATAGCTGTAGCACAGCGCAAGCACTTTTCACGTTGTGCTAGTGCAGGTAAGATAAAGCTGTCTGTAATTCAGGCTGCAGAGTAACTCTGAGCATATTTTGGTTTTTGGAGAAAGATCTCTGTTTTGAAATAGCACTACCGGATAGTAAATACACCCTTAGCCAACAGGCTGCTGCCATAATCCAACTCTTTTCTGGATCTTCAGCTGCAGCACTTTATAGACCATGTGTTAAAATCACTGATAGTAGCTAACTAACTAATTCTGATTCTAACCTTAATTATTAGCTGTGCTGCAGTGCTCCCATGTCCATTTCCAAACCTATTCCCTGCTTTCACCACTCTGAGAGCACATCAGGCTCACTGTGAGAAGCATTATGGATGTCACTTAAGGTAAATGAGCAACTGTAAATTAAAGTCAACAGAGTAGGGATGGTCTTTTTTAACCACTTGACCAGCTGCTGAAAAATAGAGCTACTTAAGAGAGATGGTTATATCTGATGACCAACAATGACTTGGTATCAGGATGATATGAAGATTAAAATTTATATGAGTATAAATTATGAGATCTCTTTTTAGAATGGAACTAGATCTCATCATAGTACATAAAAATAGGTTTAGCAGAGGTGGGATCATTGGGGATGGGAGAGGAAGCATGGGCCAGAGAGGAGGAGACCTGACAAGTTTCAGCTGAAACTTGGAGAATTTGATGGAAGTTTTGGTGTAATTGGTGTATTTTTTAATCAGTAGGGGCTGAAGACTGTTACTCTTAACAAAGCACAATACAGCTGGAATGCTTTGGAAAAGAAGATTTGACTTCATGGTAATTAAAAACCTGGGGATTTGACAGCATCCCCATAAAGATTAATTGCAGGAAAAGTCTATGTTTTTAACAGTTGTCATTTACACCTTCCTATGTTTGGAAAACCAAGTGTTTTCCCCAGCCAGACCAGGACTTACAGGCTTCTTCACTCCACCACCACCTTCCTGGATTTCAGGGTTTAGAGGTGAAGTTGAAATTGGGAAAAGTATACACACAGGCTCTGTGAGCTGTTGCTACCCAGAGAAGCTGTGGCTGCCCCATCCCTGGGAGTGTCCAAGACCAGCTTGGATGGGGCTTGAAGCAACCTGGAATAGTGAAAGGTGTCCCTGCCCAAGGAAGAGAGGTTGTACTGGATGAACTTTAAGGTCCTTTCCAACCCAAACTAACCTGGGATTCTGGGATTCTAAGACTCAATGTTTTCTCTGTGCTTTTAAAATCGTCTTGATACTTTTTATGCTGCATACGGGTCCATGGTTAAAGCAGGTACCTGCTTCCTTCCCCTCCCAGTGCCATGTGCACATGAATAGATCCTGGAGAAACTTCAAGCACATTTTTCCCCAGTTTGTTGCAGTTTCAGAAAGAAGAGAGTACTCTAAAATTAAAAGGTGACCTGAGAAAGGAGCAAAATTAGAATAATAGGTGCCAGGAATGTGCCTTCAGCCCTAGGAAAGAATTCTGGGTCGTAATTATTTCCCGTCTGTTTTATATTCCATTTGAAAACACAGGTGCTCAACCCCTGTGACAATTAGAAATAAAAATTCAGTTTAAATTTGAAAGAAGGTAGAATACACAGGGGAGGAGAGAAGCAGTCAGAGCCCGGGGAGGGGAGATGCTCAGGGAAGGATTGGGAGGCACCGATCCTTTTACAGAGATGAATCTGGAATACTGGGGAGGAAAGGAGAGGGGAAAATTCTGCACCAGGCTGGGCACAAGCTGGAGGTGATGTAGGTACCTGAACACACCATGAATTTCTTCCCAGAGCTCTCCATCCAAGGCTGAGTAACAGCATAACTCGCTGTTTATGTGCAGGTGGGACGTGTGACATAAATTATATTTGAAGTTACATCATGATCCTCAAATTTTACCTGCATTTGATTGGTAAAGGTGGTGTAGGCACAATTTGCAGGAAGATGTACTTGGGAGCACTTGCATCTCTCAAGAAGACAGTATTGACAACATTTTCAAAGACCTTTGGAAACAAATGTTTCAACTATGTGGTCTAATATCTGTTCCTTGCCTAGATCACATCTTATAAATTCTGCATCTTTCTGCAGTTACATCACAGATTACATTATTTATTTTGAAATGCAGCAAATGTGGCCATGGATAAATGCTTGACAAATGGCTTTTTGCAAATATCCACAGAAAAAGGGGTTTGTTATTGAAGTGCTTCAGGAGTGATATTGTGAAAAAGTCCCATATAGAAATATCCAAAATATTTTCTAATTTATTAGGCTGTGTTTGAGCAGACCTGTGAACTTATTAACCATCCAAACCAAGTTTTTCTGCTTTATTTTTATGTCTTGAGGGAATAAATGTCCAGTGAAACACTCAGATTGGGCACAGGTTGTGGAAAAGTTCACTTCCTATGATACGTTAAGAAAAGTAATTGTGGCACCAAAAGGTACAGAAGTGGCACCAGATATTGTTGACTCATTTCATAGCAAGAATTGTGGTGTAAACCGTTGCACAAATGAGGAAGGAGTATTTTTATCCCAATTTTGGCTTCCTTTTCTGCTTTAAAATTTGAAAAGCCCTCCTGATTACATTATGGTTTAGGTGTGTTTCATTTGTAAATTGTGATGATGTGGGGTTTTACAGTATTTTAAATGATATTATGACATCTTTGCACATGATATTAAATGATATTATGACACCTTTGTCCTGTGCTCATTTTTGTTTGACACATTAGTTATTTCCAGAGTGCAATAAAATCTGAGTTAAACTGGATTGTTTCTTGTAATATTAAAACTTTATTTTCTTTCTTAATGAAGCAGAATTTCATAAGTTTCATTCATATTTAAATTTCCAGTCTTTCAGAGGGGCCTGGCTTGTTTTATGCACCATGTGGTTCTCAGCTGATGATCCCTGTTTCAGTTTTATTCCCGTTTTTCCTGCAGTTTCGTTCCTATTCCAGCTGTGCAGGGATTCACATGCTCCTTTTATTTTTTTTGCATCATCTGCTTCAGTCGAGGTTTGATGCAATCACGGTCATTTAATATCATTTGATCTTCATCAGGCATCTGATACTAACAAAGCCAGTGTTCCCAGTGTGATCCCTGCAGGAATTACAGCCTGGAATGGCCCTGCAAGGCCCTGGTCATCCCCTCCTCCCCCACTGACCTGTCCCCTCCTCTGTTTTCAGGAGTAATTTGAACTGAAATCAACTTTGAACTCAAGTGCCAAAATTTACTGATGAGTTTCCCTGGCAAAATCTGTGGAATATATTTTTATTCTAATAGAAATAAAATTGTAACTAGAATTCATTTCTAGTCAATAAATGCAGGATGCAAGATTGATGATTAAATCATCTGCTTTTACTGTCTTATATTAGAAAGCGCTAGAAACAAATTTAATTGTTTTTACAGTAAACATTTAATCTCTATTCATGAAATGATTATTTATATGTGAGGGATGAAGCTTGGAATGTGTATCTGTTTGGCAATCACAGAGGGAAAAGACACGTCATCCATCCGATCGCTCTGCTGGGGCTGTCTGGAGGGGTCCTTCCCCTCTTCCCACTGGGAAACTGATACTCAGCTCTGTGTTTTATATCTACTTTATTTTCTGCAGTTATAATTTCATTAAAATGATGTCAGAAAAGAACTGTATCTTTAATTATTTGCTTCTTTTGATTAACTGTCTTAAAATAAACATTATGCTACTCTTTCCATCCCTTCCCTTTTTTTCATTACTTATCCAACTCGTGCTGTTCATTAATCTTGGGGTTTTTCCATGACACCCTAATGGCTCCTGCTGCCCAGCAATCATTATCTCAGTGCAACTTGTCACCAGCTCTTCCATCCATCAGCCCCTCTCATCTGTCAGGGCTGTGGGGCTGCCACGGCCCCATCCGGGCAGTGCCGGGGCCCCTCCACCTGCCTCTGCCCAGCTGCAGTGAGAGCCCCCCAAATCCTCCATTTCTCATCCTTGGCTGCTAACCTGGTGTTAACCTGTCCAGATCCATAAAATTAAGGCTTGAGAGGACATAAATGTAGGTGATGGTCCAGCAGGACCAGGTGATGAGCAGATACTGAACCATCTTTGCTGGTGTTTTACTTCTGCTCCGTGTTCTGGGTAAGACTTGCTGGGTTTTGCTGCAATCTTATAGTTGTGCACCTCAGACACTCAAAAAGTGGAAAGCTGGGCCCTGAATTCCATGAGAGCAACATAAATGTTATATTAATGTATATAAATACGGTCATTTTTTCTGATTATTTCAGACTCTACCAGCTCATGTTTCCAAAGTTTTCTCCTAGCCCATGAAATTTAGAACCCTTTTCCCTTAATCAGCACCATTTCCAAAAACTCAGACACCTAAATTAAAATATAAAATATTGTGAGGGCTGGTTATAAACCCACAAACATCCCGGGGAAGAAGGACAAGGCTGTGCTTGAGTTTGCAAGATGCCCCCGTGCACTCATTGCCTTCTACCCTCCCCAGAGCCAGGGAGATGCAGGACAGTGGTGTTTATTCTGCCTGTAGACCTCACTGTGAGCTCCATGATTAATTCAGGAACTCTCCCAGCTTTGCAGACAATGAAGAAACCCCTTTTCCTTGCTGAGGGCTTTTAAGACGTCTAAAGGGAAACTTTTTCCTCGTGCACAGAGAAAGTGCCAACAAAGTTGATGGGTGCTTTGGATGGAGGACATCAAGGGAAGTTCAACTTGCTCCTTGACCACCCGTTCAATTCCATCACAAAACCATTTTCATCCTGTCTCGTGCTTCCTCACCCTCCCAATGAACACCCTGTTAACAACTTGTGTAAGCCTCTTGCCTGGAATATTCCTGCTCCACCAGACTGTTGACTCCAATTTCATAAATGTGTAAGAAGTGAGCAAATTAAGTAGTATGAACTATGACAGTCCTCTGACACTGCCAGTGTAGGGGACTGGCCCACACATGCTGTACAGCATAATGATTACATTACAATCTTGTGATATTATTCAAAATGACTTCAGATAAATGAATGATAAACTAGGGGTTATGCTTCCTTTATTACAGGGCTGATAAGGTAGCTAATCAGTGTCCAAGTATATGTCATTACATAAATTATGAACCAGGGTTTGATGTGTATTCCCAAAGAGCCGGCGCCCGAGTGTCATCTGGTGTGAGGCTGCAGCCTGAAAAATGAATTCTGAAAACAACAGTCATTTTTGTTCTAAATGTATTAATAAAATACTAATAAATAACCTTAAAAGGTTGGAGAGAGTTCTTTAATCTATTAGCAGAATTTCAGACCAGCTAATCCTGCATTTTCTTTCATATCGAAGATTAACTTCCCATGCGAGGAGTTGAACCCTCACACCCTCTCTACAGGAATGATCTTTTGACAGCTCTGAAAAGGATAAATAAAGAATGCAGATTGCTCTTTTCCCTGGAATAAACTCGTGGCAATTTGGAAAACCCTCATGGCAGGACTGAACCTCTCTGTAAACACCAGCTGATTTTGGCAGTCAATACCTGCGGGTGTTGCCCATCATTATCTTCTTCTCAGGGTGGATGGATCACAATAGAAAGGTGAATCCAGCAGAATCATTCAATCAATTAGGTTGGAAAAGGCCTTTAAGATCATCAAGTTCAACCATAAAACATAACCTTCTCCCACAAACTGCTACATCCTCTTGTTTACACTTAAATACCACTTAGAAGAAATCACTCAGCAAGAACTTTGCTGACTGAAAGGTTTTATGAAAATCTCTCTCTCAGATACATTTTCATCAGAGAACACATGAGCTGCCTGTCTTGTACTCCACGTATTATTTACATGGAGTAAGAGATCTTAAAGTGCTTTGCTCTCTAGGTAGTCAAACAAAATGTTAAAAATAGATATAATTTTAAAAGTTATAATATACATTTGATTTAGATGTATTGATTCTGTACTTTTCTGAAAAATATCCCAAGATCATATGAATTAGGAGCAATGTAGGCTTTTCCCAGAAATTTTAATATTTTTTTTTTCCTCAGTGAAAGTTGTTTAGGCAAAGGGGAGAAAATGCCTCTTCTGTAGCACAAACACTTTCTGTTGAAGGCACTTTTTGAAAGTCTTTGACCAACTCTGTAAGCCTACACCTTCCAGGGGTGCTGAGAGCTGGGAGACCAACATTTGGCTTCAGTTACATGGACACAAATCCACTGTGCTCAGGTCTATGTGTCTGACAAGACTTCAAGGCCGAGTTCATCTTAACTGCAACTGAGCTGAATGCATTTGAGTGAAGATTGACTTACAGAGCACTTGGATTTACAGATACTCCCAGGAATGTTTACATAGTTCTCTCGGTGTTTCAGCTCTAATCCTATTGCCATCAGAATTCAGTTTAAACCTTATTTTTCATTTATATGCTGAAATATAGTTGGAGAGTCACTTGTGACTTGTGTGAGCATAAGGTGCCAAGATGTAGCTGCTCCTGTAGCACCCACAGGGATGGGTGAGTTGTAGGATGGTGATGTGGGAATAACCTAATTAGATATTTTGAGTTGACATTTGCTTCTCCGGTCTACCGGGCTGTGTTAGCAGTGGGGAGGTTGGTCCTCCAACCACAGAACATGCAGTGACAGGCCAAGGGGGAATGGATTCAGACTGCCAGAGAGTAGGTTTAGATTGGATATTAGGAAAAATTCTTCCCTGTGAGGGTGGTGAGGGCCTGGCACAGGTTACCCAGAGAAGATGTGGCTACCCCATCCCTGGAAGTGCTCATCAAGGCCAGGCTGGATGGAGCTCTGAGCAACCTGGTTACATTTAATATTTTCAAATTATTTTCATTGGTTATGGTATGAAAATGTAAGCACAAGGAGTCTCATAAAAACTCTTTCAATAGTCCTATTTCAGCCTCTAAAAACACAGCATCAATTCCTCCCAGCAGTTGTTAGTTCTGGGCTCAGTTGTTCTGATTTACGTCGGAGGTTCCAGGAGTTGTGCAGGATGACTCAGGTTGTGTCACCAGCCCTCCAGTCCCTGCTGTCCAATTGAAAACTAGATAGAGCAAGTGAAATGGAGTAAGATAAAGAGTACAAGAGTAGCAGCCATCAGATAATGCCGTATGCTGACTGAGATCTGAGCTGGATGACTCTGAATTGTCTGAAAGTACTATTAAAATTTAATTCATTAAATGCTGTACACTCTGATTGCTCCTCAACCATTAACAATTTGCCCACTTTTTTGTAGCTGTCACAACCATCTTGGAGACTGATGAGACTTGGATGTTTTGAATAAACACCTAAATTGAGCATGTTTACCAAAATCAAATCCCAAAGTATGCAGTGTTCTGTGATCATTAGTGAGAACTCATCAGCCATAAGCAAGAGATCAGTTCCTCCACTCCAGCTCCTCAAAAAGCCTCTCTTCAGGAAAAAAGAGCAGCAGGAAGTGAAAATTTACCTTAGCCAACACAGTGGGAAGCCATTCCCCCTTGTCCTGTCACTATCTACCCATCTAAAAAGTCACTGTCTATTTTTATAAGCCCAGTACTGTAAGGCCGCACTGATGTCTCCCTGAAGCATTCTTTTCTCCAAATTTGATGCAATTTTCCTCTTTTTAGGGCCAAAGCATCATTTTTGCTCTGCAACCCCAGAACCTGTGGTCCCTGCACAAGGTTCCAGGTGAGAGAGGTTGTAGTGGGGCTTTGTGTGGGATGCTGACCTTACATGTGTGTGCTGCCTTGTGGGGATGTCCCACCATCCATGGGCACGCCAGACCCCCTGGAATTTTGTTTCCACATCCTAAATATGGCATACAAGAAATCTTTTGATTGTTTAATCCAGCCACATACTGAGAACTGCAAGCAGGATCTTTATCAAAGAATTTCTAACAAATGAAATGCAAGAGCAAAACAATCACTTTATCATCTAAAATGATGACAAATGACAGCTTGAAAGTAGAACAATTTGTTCTTGTGTAGAACCACAGGACCTGAACTGGGTATATATTATTTTCACTCTTAGACTATTCTCATCAGTTTCTTCATGCTCGTGTTAATAACAATTAATTATAATTTTATCCTGATGTAACTATGTTGACTGAAATAGAGTCACACAGGGGATTAATTTGGTCCAGGATACTTTTCCATCACTGCATTTCTTGCCCGTGTTTTTTCAAAGCATTACTATAATAAATTAATTTGAAAATTGTTAATTGTTCAATTGTTAATTGAAAAGTTAATCTTATTCTCCAGATTCTCCAAACATAAAACCCCTGATTCTTCTCAGTAAATATTTACAGCCCGGGACTTGGGCAGTAACTGAGGATGCAGCCGCCACAATTGGAGGACAATGGCAATTTTTAAACCCAAACAGGGTTTTTATGAAGTCTGTTGCACACAATGGACAATATTGTAAAAGAAAAATATAATACGTGTGCACAACAAGGTGGAAGCAAATCTGTTTTCATTTTTTATTTTGTTGACTGGTATACAAGGTTCTAAAAAGGAATATTTTTTTTTTCCTTTGTGAAGAACGCACTCCAGATTTACAATACTATATTCCACTGTATACATTTGCTAACAAAAAATACCACTACTGTATCCACACCAGTGACAAATCTGCCAGGAAGTGACTAGTTGATATGCCTTTTTATTACTGCAGCTGCCTTGTTTTTTCTAGTCAAAATAAAAGAAAATCACAGGATCCTTAAAATAATAGCTGACAGCAGGTAGTTACTGAGAAATGCATGTCCCTGGCTCTTAACTTTGTAGCATCCATCCAGATGGCAGATTAGAGGCTGGGATCTGCAGGTTGGTGACAAATACACGGGTAATAGCATTCAGCTTGCCTAACTGTAAAAGTGAATTCACTATTCCTCTTTGATTGTAGACCTGACATGTCAGATGAGAGGAGGCTCTGGAAGAAGCTGCCAAAGCAATAGCACAAATAAATGCCAGACACAGGCACTGCTTGATGTAGGATTACAAACACTGTACCTCTCATCAATTCAAATTTAGCTGATATGTAAAGCCAGCAGTGGGGGAACATCACAGGAGCAGCAGGAGCACAGAGGGCTGACGGGTACCTGGGCACGGTGACGGGAGGCAGGAGGCCCCTAAAGGCCTCTCCCTGTGGCACAGCAGCAGTGATTGGGTTGCCAGGAGAAAGCAACACTTCTGGAATTGCCCTCCCGACATATGGTACAAGGGGTGCTGCCTAATTTGTTCCTCTGCCCTTCTTTACGCCGTGCCATCAATCACTCGACTTTTGAACAGCCCTGAGCCATCTCCCTCTCACTCTTTTTACTTTTTCATTTTGTTTTCCCTACTCTCTTTTTTTCCCTGAGAAGTATAAAACCAAACTCACTGCAAGCTCCACGCTCATCTCTCAATCCTGACTTTATACAAGGAAAGTCTTCCAGAGCCCAATTACTCCAGCCAATAATTAGCCAATAATGCCAGGATGCCCAGGATGGACTGAGCCTCACCCCCTGCATTATTCACAGGACAGAAATCACATGTTGGGGGAGTTTTCATTGTCACTGCATGGAAAAGATCCTGTCAGGAGCAGGAATTTTGATTTTTTTGGCTTCCAGTGGCCTCAACGTCACTGGAGCTCAGGACCCTGCTATTGCTGGTGTTGGAAAGAAGATGCTGAAAAAGGCAGACAAAGCTCACATACAGTGAGAAGAACTTCCCAGTATTCCTATTCCACTTCTTGTTATCAATATAAAAATATAATGTCCCTTTGTAATCTTTACGTGTCTTGTTTATTCAGTGAAGATGAGGAGTGACACTGTTGGAGGTGGTTGGAAAGATGCAGGTGGAGAAAGTCTTTACCTTATAATTAATCACAACTCTGGACTTCACATTCATAGTCGCCTTCAAATTGCAGCCTGCTCTTCATTTGCCAGGAATAAAACACTATCCATTGAATCCAGCTTTTAAAAAGTAAAGGTTATGTAAATCTCAGGAAATCCCACTTTATATATGCATTTGTTCAACAGGTGTATATAAGATAACATGAAAAACATGGCAGATTAAAAAAAAACTGTTTAAATAAGATAAATAAGTATAAATGCATATTCTAAAATGTCTATTTGTGACATATTTTGCCTTGACTTGCAATGTCCTCTCTGCTGACAGAATGATAGAACCACAGAATATCCTGAGTTGGAGGGACCCACAAGGATCATCCAGTCCAACTCCTGGCCCTGCACAGACAAATCCCACCTTGTCTCTTGAGCTCTGGCAGCCTTGGGGCTGTGCCCACTGCCCTGGGGAGCCTGTTCAGTGCCCAACCACCCTCTGGGGGAAGAACCTTTTCCTGAGATCCAAACTAAACCTCCCCTGGCACATCTTCATGCCATTCTTGTACAGCACCTTCATATCACTTTTGCTTCTTTGTCTCTATTTTATTATTTATACAACAGATTTTATTGAAAAGCCAGAAAGACAATGAAAGCTTGGTGTCAAACTGCTGACTGATATTTTCCAAACATCAAATCCCTCCTTCCCGATCATGGACTAATTAGCTGGGAAGACTGTGTGGCTATCACATCCTGAAAAAGGTAATCCTCTTGCTGTCTCCTTCCTCTAACAGGACTTCAGTCCTGCCAGCCCATCTTCCCAGGGCAATGGAGTCTTGGTGCTGAAGGTCAAGTCATGCTTTACATCACACAGGTTTAAGGCTGAATTCTGGCTTAGGTCAGGGGATTTAAAACTGTGTAAGCAGAGGCAGGATTTGGCTCAACTTCATAATCTCTGCTCAAAATTAAAGCTGAATGGATGACAATTGGCTTTTTTTTTTTTTTTAATATGAAAATGTTATCTTCTCAATCTGAAAAAGCTCTTGTAGGTCGAGTGTCATCCAGGTCCTTAATGAATTGCTCTGTGCCACTGCAGTGAAAACTGAAGATTAATCTATTTAGATCAACCGATAGAAGACTAATACAGGGAAGTCAAAATCCAAAATATTTTTAAGAAAATACAGGGTAATGACTTTATCTATCAGGTTTTATATTGATTAAGTTTAAATGTTTCACTTAATTTGCCCTGATATTTAAAATCTACAGCCCAGGTCTCACAGCCCTTCCCACCATCATTTAGCACCCACAAAAAGTTTCTTCTCTAGAGATCTGCTTTTGTCAGCTCTGATTTATTGCCCACAACTCTCAGTGTTATTACCTTGTTTTTATCATAACTGATACTGATGCTCAAATAATTCTGTTTACCAGCAAGTCATCTAATCATCGCTTTACATAATCATATTTATATTAAGGAGATAGGAACAATTAACTTTGTTTTAAGTGTAGTTATTTGAAATACAGTAGTGGTAATATCTGCCAGAAGCAAATAAACATATTAGCAGGAAATGCTTAAATGATCTGGATAACCCTATGAGCCAGCATAGCAGGTGGTAATATCCTGTTTTTAAATTACATTTCAGCAAGTGAACATAATAAATCCTCTTGTGTTATATATTTCGCTGGTAGCAACTTATACTCACATTATTCTATTTGACCTCATTACTGCTAATCATTATCACATTTTTAATAGCTGCCACAGTGAGTGAAACAGTTAATACAGTATTTCTTGCCGAAAGAGAGCCTGTCAGGTTATTGATGACAAATTAAAATTAATAAAGAAGATCTGTGTTGAATTTGAGGGAATGGAATAACTGCGAGCATCCAGATGATTGGAAAGGCCTCTGGGGTACTCTGTGAAGAGTAATGTTTTTGGTGTACGTGTATTGTCTTGAAAGGAACGCTAAAACTGCCAAATCTCTGCTTTTGCCTGGAAGACTTCCTGAAATAGGAGCTGTATTCTTTTGGCCCTCATCACATGTAATTTATCCCTGGGAGAGTTATTTCCTGCTCTGCACACCTCCTCTCGCTGCTGTAATAACAGCCAGTTGTTGGGGCTCCACGCTTTTATTTACCTCACTGAGGATCTTTACTGGAACCATCACTGCCAGGTCCAGATGAGGCAGTAAATAAGTAAAACTCCAATCCTGAATTCCTTCCCTCCCTCTTTGCTGGAAATTTAGCCTATTGCTGTTTATTTAAAACTTTCTGGGGCTCTCCAAACCTCCTGGCAGCGGCAGCAGAGCATCACTGGCCTGGTGTCCGACAGCAGAGCCGACGGCGGGGAGCGGGCGCTAACTAACTGATTTTATAAAAAATTAATGCATTTACATATCCCCCAAACACTCCTGCTCGTGTTTATTAGAGGTGAGGGCTCCGTGGGGAGAGGGTGGGAGCTGTTCCCTGTAGAGGAGGGGCCGTTCAAGGCCATCCCGAGGTCCTGAATTAATTGCACGCCGCGGTATTAGCTCAGCCCGTCGCAGACAGTCGTCCGCACCACAGAATCACCACACATAATTTTGACTGTGCCCAGGAGGCAGACCAGGGAGACTGAATTATCTCTTACCAAAAGAGAAAGTAGTCCTTTGAGGTCAACAGCGGAGGTCGGCGGTGGGTCAGTGCAGAGAAAACACCAACGCCAGATCTGCCCTAAAAAGGGAAAAAATACTGGTCCAATTACCCTGTGTAAGCAAGTCATGCAGGGTTTCTTCACATAGAGGGTGTCTCTTTGGAATAGAGAAGGAACCAGCAACCAGTAACAGCAGTAGCATTGCGGGGAGGTACTCACATGAAATTTTTGGAAGGGAAAATTGAAGGTGCCGCTGTTCATTGCTTGGGAGCTGCTAAGTGGCAAAACTGCTGTTGTAGCATTCAGGGGATTCATGTGCGTTTTCTGAGTATGAAACAAAGCTCTGCTGGATCATGTGCTCTTCTGGTCTGTGATATTGATATGCTTTGTGTACAAAAAGGGTGATGTCTTAACTTTAAAACATCACCCAAACAAGAAGTGGCCAAAAATTGGGTGTTTCTTTTAGGAGTTACATTTCTTTTAGGAGTTATTTAGAACTAGCCACATTTGGAGGGGGAAAAAGTTGCATTATGGGCTTCTGAGTTGTAGAAAACTGGAGCAAATTTGAAAGGTCTAAACTCTGTCTGAAGATTCAACCACAGCAAACCCTTCCCTGGCCCCGACCTGGGACATGAGGTCCTTTTAGAGTTCCAACACTCAGTGATTGGACATGCAATTAAAAGATCTCAGGGGAGGGTTAGGTTGGATATCAAGAAAAGGTTCTTCCCCCAGAGGGTGGCTGGGCACTGAACAGGCTCCCCAGGGCAGTGGTCACGTCCCCAAGGTTGCCAGAGCTCAAGGAGCATTTGGACAATGCTGTCAGGGACAGGATGGGATTGTTGGGGTGTCTGTGCAGGGCCAGAAGTTGGACTGGAAGATCCTTGTGGGTCCCTCCAACTCAGGATATTCTGTGATTCTGTGGTTTAGATCTCCATCTATGCCTAGAAATGCATCTTTACATGTAGGATGAAGGGCACTGAGAGCCCCAGCACTGAAGGTAGAACTTGTGTGGTTGACAAATACCAGTCCAATTGCTCTGCCGGTGAAATTTGGAATAAAAATATAGGAAATGAGGAGTTAATTCAATTAAACATTTTCCCACCCACATTTTACCTTTCCTCACCACTCAAGGGAATCATTCATGGAAAGTATATCACCAGCAGACTTATTTTTACCATTATTTTTAACTTAATGAGTATACCTTCCACATCAGAGGGAAAGTACAAAGGTTAAATTTTACATTAAGAGCACATTGCAACACGGTATGCAAATATCCCTATGCAAATCCAAAGCAGGCGGAAGATAAATGTGGTATATTTTTAACCAGTTAACTATGACTGTGAAGTATGGGGCAAGATATTCAGTAGTTTCATTTTATATCTTTCTTGTAAATAATGCATAAAGTATGTAGATGTTGTCAAAATATGATGAAGCTATTAGCTTTATAGTTTTCATAGTTAAGAATGTGTTCAGCATGTAGCTCCTAATAACTCATTTCCAAACGCAGACACCATTATAAAATATTTCTTGTTCAAGTGAACGTTATCATGTGACATAATGATTTTGCTTAAAACCAAGTTAAATGAGGAGTAAAATTAAACAATATTGCATGAATTGTGTTTGACTAATTTTGTGTCACATTATATTAGCCGAGCTTTCAAAATATGTGTTAATGACAAATAGTGTAAGCCCCTAACATACTTTATATGTCTGTAAAATCACCCTTAAGTCATTAGCTTTTAAAGGTTCATTTTGTTTGCAGTTTTTGTAGCCACTGGCTTTTTAGTGATTACTTTTGTCTATGAAACTAGACATGATTAAAAAAGAGATATTTTACATAAGTCTTTGGGACTTATTGCCATATTATGGGGGCATACTGTGTGCATTAAAACAATGCCTAATAATTGATGAGCTCTACACTTTGGAGGTAAACAGAGTTAAGGGTGAATTTTAATGTTTACATCATATTTACATAAGAACCACGCTGAGCTCTTAATCAACAGTTTGTTTCTTTTACATCTGGATTTGTCTGTTCCCTGTTACAAAAATCTTTCATTCCAAATGCAACCAAAGTCTTAGAGATGACTGGGTTTAATTCAGAAATCACTGAATCATAGAATCCCAGACGGTTTGGATTTGAAGGACCTTAAAGCTCATCCAGTTCCACCCTGCTGCCATGGTCAGGGACACCTTCCACTAGACCAATTGCTCCAAACCCCATCCAACCTGGCCTTGGACACTTCCAGGGATGGGGCATCCACAAAAATTCCCAAATTTGTTTCAGTAATATAATTGCCTACTTTTGATGTGTCCTAGGTCCCGCAGAGTTCAGTAGTGGGGACTTGCAACCTTTGCAGCCTTCACAGCATGGATGGAAAAGCTTCTTCAGACTTATCATCACTGGGACAAGATTATATATAAAATATATATATATAAAATATACATATTAAGGGGTCATGGTGATAAAATAGAGCAGGGTAAAAAGCTGCACCAGTTTCTTTTCTGGATGGGCCTTCAGACATGTCCATGCTTTCATGCCTAGATGGACATCTCTGGTCTTTATTTAACCATGTTCCTGAATTTGTCTGTTATGAGCTCCCTCTCTGTCCTGTCTTGCTTGAAATAAAGAGAAAAGGTGGGTGTCCAGCCATGCTGTGTCTCCTGAGGCGATTTCAGAGAAGTGTTTGCCCCAGCACTGGTCACTCAGAAATATAGTGTGTTCTTTCCAGGTGAGACCAGGGCCAGGCTGGTCTAACACTGGCTCTTGAGTCTTTCCTCACAGGGAAAAAAAGAATTTTTATGTGGTGGTCTCTTTCTAGATATATTTAGCTATGAAAAAAAAAAAAAGGAAAAAACCTTCCCAATGGACTGGGGTGATGCCAAATGGCTAAGTGGGAGGTAAGGGCAGGATACTGATGGGGGTGTGAAGGTGCAGAGAGAGAGCAATGTGCTGGTTTTTAGTGTTTTAATGCTCAACTTCTTTGATAAAATCTTCATTCTGCCCACCCTACCCCAGTGCCTTAGAAAGCTACAGCTTTATCTCAAGAATTTTCCCTCTGGACACTTGTCAGAACAAAGAGTATGGACTTTGCATATCATTTATCCTCTTGTATATAAGGAGCTTGTCACATCTTAATGTTGAACCTCACCAGAGAGCAGACCTCTGGAGCACTCGGAGCTCTGCTTTGCATTTGGGTGGGAAAAGCGGATCCGCGGGGCCGCTCCAGCTCCTGCCTGTGTCTCACGGCTGCTCTGCTCCTTCCTGCTGTGCAACACATGCCATCAGCTCCCTGGAATGGAAGGGGGGCAATAACAACCTGGGCTCTTCTGGAAATCACTCCGAAGTGGCCGAATTCCTTTATTATCTGCTTTCATCAAACTTCTGATGACACAATCCCAGAATATCCTGAGTTGAAGGGACTCACAAGGATCATCGAGTCCAACTCCTGGACCTGTACAGGACCATCCTCAAGAGTCACACCATGTGCCAGAAGGTATGATGTGCTGTTATAGTATGTCCATGAAATTAAAATTACTTGTAAGGGCTCAGCTTCTTTGGCATCTCAATAAGGGTTTTGAACTGGTGCTACTTGTCTGCATCCTAGCTTAGGAAATGAAAAAAATCCCAAGGAATTACATTCTTTAAATGCCCTGTTATGTTATCAGGGTTTGAACTCACAGGGTCACAGAATCACAGAATATTCTGAGTTGGAAGGTATCCACAAGGATCATTGAATCCAACTCGTAAGTGAATGACCTCGATGGGGATTAAACACACAACGTTGGCCTAATTAGCACTCAAAGCTTTCAGAATAAGGACTTGGCCTTCTTTTGCTGTGGAAGACTTTATTGTCACCTAGGTGAGATCTCCTGGCACAGGAGACAGGAAGGATTTGGGTCCTGTGTTTAGGTCCTGGCTGAGGAGGGAGAGCAGCAGCTCACACAGCTCAGTCTGGACCAGCCCCTGAGGCTCTGCTGGGTCCTGGCCACTCATCCAGGGTCGAGGTCCCAGTCTGCCATCTGGGTGAAGAGGTTCTCTCTGAAGTGCCAAGAGCTGGATGAAGAAATGGGACATTAACATCTCACTGTTCATCTAATTTCTGAAAATAATGAATATCATATCACAATGAAGATATTTTACAGTGGAAGGTATTAAACACTCCTGACATAGTGATCACCAAGGAAAGATGATCCCCAGACAAGAGGGATAACAAAGTTTCTAGTAAAGCTATTTCTTTATCCAGGGGACTGCTTTCATACCTTGCACTTGTCCACTCAAATCCTTTTGCAGACCAAAATATGTATTGACAAAATTTTGTTACCAGGTAAAATACATACTGGGGTTTTTTGAAAGAATATGCAAGACCCATTGTGATTCCTTCAGTTTGCTGATTTCCAAATGTCACGTAGAAGTTCAGAGGGCTTTCTGACAACTTTCAGAAGAGAAAAGCTGTCAAGGAGCACATTGAACACCAGAATGGTTAGAGATGGGGCTGATCATATCTGCTAATACTCTGCTGGCCCATGATTAATACTCTGGATTCCATCTATCATGATGCAAGGACAGCTCTGCCACACTGTTACCCTGAGTTAATTGAACTGGTTATTCCATAACTATTTCTGGAAGATCAGTAGAAGAAAAACAAAGCAGGTGAAATGGATAGCTGGCAGTGAAGCTGTTTAAATATTTATAAAACAGTTAGCTAAGATTCAGGAGCCATTTAACAGAGCCAAATTTGATACATTAAGATGAATAATTGCTCTTCTGTAATGCCATTCCATTTATTTATTTATTTAGTCTTTAACATCATATCACTACTTTCCCTACGACTTGAAGAAAGATTTGGAAAGTGATATATTTTCCTTGGATCAGACTCTCAATGATCATAAAATGTCAATCTGGAATTATGCCATTTTTATGGAAAGAGTTGTTGATTTTCTTTGCTGTGTTGAGAACAGAATTT
Organism: Manacus candei; assembly: GCF_025592945.1. NCBI lineage: Eukaryota > Metazoa > Chordata > Aves > Passeriformes > Pipridae > Manacus > Manacus candei. The sequence goes on along the minus strand of NW_026138098.1, from coordinate 5,981,257 downwards.
GGGGAAGGGGAAAGGGAAAGGGAAGGCAGGGAAGGTTTGGGAAGGTTTGGGAAGGTTTGGGAAGGTTTGGGAAGGGAAGGTTTGGGAAGGGAAAGAAAAAGAAAAAGAAAAGAGAAGAAAAGAGAAGAGAAGAGAAGAGAAGAGAAGAGAAGAGAAGAGAAGAGAAGAGAAGAGAAGAGAAGAGAAGAGAAGAGAAGAGAAGAGAAGAGAAGAGAAGAGAAGAGAAGAGAAGAGAAGAGAAGAGAAGAGAAGAGAAGAGAAGAGAAGAGAAGAGAAGAGAAGAGAGAGAGAAGAGAAGAGAAGAGAAGAGAAGAGAAGAGAAGAGAAGAGAAGAGAAGAGAAGAGAAGAGAAGAGAAGAGAAGAAAAGAAAAGAAGAAAAGAACGTAGAAAATGATATTTGCCCAAAAGAATTCATTTCAAGGAATTAAAAATTTATTTATTTTTATTTTATTTTATTTTCAGACTGGAAAATCAGTGTTGTAACAACAGGAGAAAAATCCATAAATAAATTTAGAAATAGCTTTTAAAATTAGGAGAAAGACTGTATATTTTTTAGAATGCGAGATTTACATCTGAAGGAAAATATTTAATGTTTTAAATTCACCAGTGTTCCCCAGACCCTCTAGTACAGCCCAGTGTACGCTTAGAAAGAGCTACTTCATCTATTTAATTAAGAGAAACTACTATCAAAGCAGATTTCGCATTTAAAATTCGTGTTTAAACTTCTCACAGATTAAGTGAGCTTAAACAGTTGCTATTCCTGACTTTAACAGCATTATAAAATACATTAGAGATTGAGAGGATAAAATTCTGCCATGTTAGGTTATAACCTAACTGCTATTTGCAGTTGTAAGGACTACTAATGGCGCAGGGACAAGATTTATTATAGTAAAGACATCCTGCTTAACATTACCCTTGTCATTCCATTAATAATGACTGCTTATGAGCCATCTCCTTGGCATCTTTGTTGTCCTGAAAACTTAAAACTCACAGCACAATTCTTTACGATGTGCTACATTGCCCCCTCTGGGTATTCCTGACCATTATCCCATTTGGTTATATTCAAAACTGCTGCCTCCTGAGAGAGCATTAGGGCCGACCTTTAACCCTGCAATATTCTTGGTTCAAATGGCGTAATAACATGTAGTGAATATTTACAAGCATACTTATACCATAATAGAGTACTGCTGTGAACATTAGCACATATTTTCTGCTCAATCAGGCTTTGATGTAGAGCTTGGCTTGTACCCTGGAGAAAATGCAGTCCCCAATAAGCTGTGCTAGTGGAACACCCTTGAACCTAAACAGCTCATGCCACACAGACCCCTCCATGCAGATTAGCAGCAAACATACACATTTGCCATGTGGGCATTCCTGGCAGCACACAAGGTCTTCGGGAGCCTGTGAGGGGGAGGCACAGCCCCTCGTGGCACACCTGGGGTTTTAGTGAGCTCTTGACTCCCTCCAAGACCTTGACAGATCAGAGGGCTGGGCAGCCACCAACTGTATGAAGTTGCACCTGGGGTGGGGCAACCCTGGATGTACAGACAGACTGGGGAATGAGGTGCTGGGAAGCAGTGCCAAGAAAGGGACATGGGGGGCCTGGTCAGTGGCCAGTTGTCCATGAGTCAGCAGTGCCCTGGCAGCCAGGAGGGCCAACCATGTCCGGGGGGGGCATCAGGGACAGCATCACTAGCTGGGCCAGGGAGGGGATTGTCCTGCTCTGCTCTGATCTGGGGCAGCCTCACCTGGAATATTGGAGCAGTTTTGGGGTGTCACAGTATCAGAAAGATGTTAAGCCATTAGGGAGTGTCCAAAGGAGGGCAACGAAAATGGTGAAGGGCCTTGATTTGAAGCCGTGTGAGGAGCAGCTGAGGGCACTTGGTGTGTGCAGCTGGAGAAGAGGAGACTGAGGGGAGACCTCATTGTAGTTACAACTTCTTTGAGAGGGGCAGAGGAGGGACAGGTCCTGAGCTCTTCTCTGTGGGGACCTCAGGGAATGGCCTGGAGCTGTGTCAGGGCAGGGTTAGGCTGGATCTCAGGGAAAGGTTCTTCCCCCAGAGGGTGGTTGGGCACTGAACAGGCTCCCCAGGGCAGTGGGCACAGCACCAAGGCTGCCAGAGCTCAAGGAGCATTTGGATGATGCTCTCAGGCACATGGTGTGGCTGGTGAGGTTGGTTGGGTCTAGTGGAAGGTGTCCCTGCCCATTTCAAGGAGGTTGGAACGAGGTGATCTTTCAGGTCTTGGAATGTACTGCCCAGGGAAGTGGTGAAATCACTGTCCCTGGAGGTGTTTAAGGAAAGGTTGGACATGGCACTCAGTGCCATGGTCTCGTTGATATGGTGTTGTTGGGTCCTAGGTTGCACCTCTGAGTTGTTTTCCAACCTAATTGATTCTGTGATGCTGTAATTGTCTCTCTTCCAACCCAAACCAATCTAGAATTGCATGATTCTGAGACATATCACTTTGACACGATACACAGGTGAAAACCTAGGGCACAAAAAAGTCTCTCAGCCAGCTTAATTACTAATTTGAGTATAGATTTTTGTAAGTTTTTTTTCTTCCATCACTTGTTCCTTCAGAACAAGGCTCTTATTCCCTGTTTGTTATTAAATCCACTTTTACCGTGCTTTGCTCTCTGCTGCCTGTTTCTGTAACATGCCCAGTGGAGATTTGATTGCAAGTGCAAGTGGTTTTCTTGTGGAAGTTTTCTGATTGTCAGGGCTTGGAGGAGAAAGGGTCACTTCTCAGTTTTGTTGGTTTATGAGTGTGTTGTTAATCTGCTTAGAAGAGTCCGGCCCAGAGGTAACGTGAGCGTTTGAAAGAAGAGTCTCTTGTGGTTATGAAAAACTTTGACTTGGCAATATCTGTCTGTCTTCAGCCAAAGACAGAATAAACCTTCCTTATTTTCTTGGTGTAACTTATAAACCTGTTACAGTTTTTGCATTAAAATCTCCCTATACAAAGGAGATGTCCATTTTTTGATATTTTATTCATAAGATCCCTCAAGGTGTCATTGAAATTCTCTCAGTCTTTCATCAGCGTGATCTACTCTTGGAGAGTACACCTGCACAGTAGATGAAATGGTTGTCCTCAGAGAATAATGGCAGCCATCCTGATATTAATTTGGTTCCAAGTAATTATCAAGTTCATATCTTTCAGTTTTCTGGGGAACTTTTTCTTCCTTTTGACTTTCTTCCTTTTTTTTTACTTTCCTAAATAGAGTTAACAGGGCTTGTTAATGCTGCTCCAGACTCTCCATACAGACTGATCCTCTTCTCTGGGACTTCAGCTCAGGTTGATACCTTTAACCATGACTTTTTGTCCTGAAATTATTATTATATGGTGTGTGAAGATCAATAATGTGCCATGCAGAAATTTTCACCATGACATGTGTGTAGTTAGTGCTGTAGGAAAATAAGATGCCTTTGCTTTATTGGTTACACCTCTGTGTAAGTGAACAATTGGATTCAAGTCTGTAGTGGCCTCTCTCCAGACCATTTAGCTGTTTTTTTTCCATAAGAATATTGAACGATACAGTCAGAATACAGGTACATCAGTATTGAGTGGCATCTCTGTTGGGAACAAATCTCTTGCCTTGTCCTGCAGAGCTGTGTGAGCAAACCATGGCTCCAGCAAGGCTTGTGATGATGGAAGAACAACTCAGAACCTCAGGATTCTCGAGAACCTGCTTCAATGATTGATATTTTCAAACTTATTATGGTGCATCAGCATTTTTGGGCTCATCAGAGAGACACTGCTCTGTCCATCCCACAGCATGAGGAGCTCACAGGATGAGTAAGACTGGAAGGGATCACAGTGGCTCATCTGGTCTCACCTCTGCTCAAGCAGGGTCATCCCAGAACACATGACACTGGAATATCTCCAGTGAGGGAGACTCCACACCCTCTCTCAACCTGTTCAGTGCTGGGTCACTGCTGAGGAAGAAGTTCTTCCTCATGTTCAGGTGGACTTTCCTGGGCATGAGTTTCTACCCATTCCTATTGTGCCATTGCTGAGCACCCCCAAGCAGAGCCTGGTCCATCCTCTGGCCCCTCCCTGCAGATAATTATATAGATTGATAAAATCCCCTCTCAATCATCTCCTCTCAAGGTTAAACTTGAGAGATGATGAACTTGAGCAAGACAGCTCTGTGGCCATGAGCACTCGATGTGCATTTCCTTAGTGTGTGTATAATTACATGCATGTATGTATGTTCAACATGTATATATGCACATGTTTATATTTAAAAAAAGTAATAAGCCCTGAGATGGCAACACCAGCCAAAGAAAGACCAGCAGTATTTCTAAACATAAATTTTCAAACCCTTTTTTAAGGTTGCTGTCATGTGACAGGAGGGCCTCAGTACATCCCAAGGGCTCTTTCAGTGCCAAAAAAAAAAGGTGAGCCTTTGGAAAAGCTGAAGAAGTCCTTAAATCCAATTAAAGCCTTGCAGCACAAGTCCTGAAGGGCACAAAGAAGAGCCAAACCCTTTCAGGATCCTCTCAGGAGGACCAGCCCTGGCAGCACATATTGGGGTCTCTCCCATTGAGCCCATCCTCTTGTGAAACTCTGTAGGTATTTGAACACCTCTGTCTGTGATGATTAAGGCAGAAGAGCCAATTTAAACACATTATCTGAAAATAAAGAGTTTTTAAATTTTGTATTATTATTTAGGAACACTTGCCCATGGGTGTTGCTGCAGCACAGCAGTCTGGGCAGAGGAGCCCAGAGGCTTTCTCTGGATTATTAGGGGTTTCTCCTTCTTTCCCCTGGCTTTTGCCAACCAAATTGTATTTTGAAGGAAACCTGCAAGAAATTTTGTGTGTTCTTCAGTTCTTTCAGTTTATATCTGTCCACATCACTCCCTTTTTTCCCCCATTGGCAGTAAATCCTTAGACTGAGCCATCCATTTATTACCTGTTGGCAGTTGTTCAGTCTTCCAACCCACAGTGATCTGTTTTTAGCTGCCAATAGTGCAGCATTAACAAATCTGTTCTGATATTTATCTGTGGCAGTGTCTTTTGTTAAATGAGGAATACAAAGTTTAGGATATAGTGTATTGGGAATTTTATTTCATCAGGTAGGGCACTTAAAACTTCCCTCCAACGTTTGTCCAGAGTGGGATAACCTCCTTACCACTCTGTGCATCCTATGATGTAGCTTTTTCTTATATGTTTTTGAGGTGTTGCTTCCCACAAAAGGAAGATTTGATGGGAATAATCTTTGTTTCTTTTCTGAGTATTTTATAGAGAAATCTCAATATCATGGGAAACACTGAATAACTTATTGATCTGATTTTTTTTAAATTTTCTCCTGTGGAATTATCTCCAGTTCTACATGGAAAAGTATTTTGAATCCCTGTAGATCTCACCACCTCGGGCTGACAGCCCAGGTCTTTATCAGAGGGAGGATTCAGGCCCCAAGCCTGAGCCTGGGCTCGTTGAGCCAGTCTGAGGGCTGCATGTGCTCTGGCATCACAGAACCAAAAGGTCCTATTTATTCCAACCTACTTGTAAAATTACTTATTTATTTCATCATTCTCATTTATTATTTATTTATTTATTTACTTGTTCTTGTTTTTTTTTTTTCAATTATGAGGTACAAATTTTTTATTTATTTGGAGAATGGTGTGGGTTATAAATTGCATTAATATAAGGAAATGATCACTTGATGATTGTGATTTACACTGGCTTTAATTAACCAGCCTGCAGATGGATTAGATAAATGATACGTTTCACAACACATCTCCATCTTTTCCAGTCATCATATACTTAAATTGCAAATTCTCCTGAACTGTAACCTGGTGTCTTATGGCTCTTGATTCTACATTTCTCTGCAGATCTTCCATTTTCAATTGTGTCAGAGCTGGAGGATGTGATTGTTAGTAAAAGATATTAAACTGCAGCAGCCCTCCAACATTCAAATGGTGTAAAAAGGTCTGATTTAAGACCACCAAGACAGAAAACCAGGGAAGAACTTGTGTAGGTTTTTTTCCAGTGGGCTGTAGTTGCATGCAATCTGTGTGGCAATGGGGAGTAGATCAAGGAACTGTTGCAATAGGGGTGATGATTTAAAATGAAGGAGGGTTACTTTAGAATGGATATTAAGAAGGAATCCTTCCCTGTGAGGTTGGTGAGGCCTAGAGGTTGCCCAGAGAAGCTGTGGCTGCCCCTTCCCTGGAAATGTTCAAGGCCAGGTTGGATGGGGCTTGGAGCAACCTGGGCTAGTGGGAGGTGTCCCTGCCCATGGCAGGGGGTGGAATGAGATGTTTTTAAGGTCCCTTCAAACCCAAACCATTCTGAGATTCCATGATTCTCTAAGGATCACTTGTCATCTGTAATGCAAACCACAAGACCTTCTTCTACAGCTCTCCTCCTGTTGTCAAGGTCTGAGCTTGCACAAAGTTTGCAAAGTGCTCAGCCTGACACACCAAACTTTATCAACTAACCATAAACTTATTCTTCTCCTTGCCTTTCTACCTAAATCTGCCCAGATTCAAATTACTGTCAGGCCAATTTTCTGCCAAATTTCAAGTTCTACTTTCCACTCTGAAACCTTTTTCACCGAGCAGCTTCAGCATCCTCCTTGTTTGGAGGTGTCCAGGGCTGCATCAGGGCAGAGGCAGCTCAGTGGTTCTGCTTAATAGAGTCACAGGTTGATTTTGGCTACTCAAGACCTCTAAGTTCATCAAGTCCAGCTATTAACCCCACACTGCCAAGCCCACTACTGAACCATGTCCCATTTCTGTCCCATCTATGTTTCACACGTCCCTCCCCATTTCCTGGCAGTCAGGGAGCCCATCCTGGTTGGAAACTTCCCTGATCGTTGCAAAAGGCAAAACCTCCAATAAATTCATCCTGTCAAAGACATCATCCATAAAGGAGGTTTTCAGGTTGAGATGAGGTTTGGCAAATTTATAAGCATTTGGGAACGGGGTTGTAAATGAGGGAATTAAAGCCACTGTTGACATCGGTCTGGATTTTCTGTGACTCTACACATGTAATTTTAATTTCCAGGAACAGGCTTTGGTGCCAAGGGCTTTATAGGGAGAGGAATTACTTCCAACAAACTTGACTATGTTAGATCTCATGTCTGCAATGACAAAACCCGTTTTTGAACAAGTTTTTTTGCACTCAAAATTAAAAATACCTTAATTTTGACTATTCAGCACCCTTTTTCTTCCTCTCCTACTTCTTGGGGTTTTGTTTGGTTTTTTTTTTCTTTTATTACTTGCTTGATTTTTGGGTTTTTTTTGGTTTGGTTTGGTTTTGACTTGATTGTGTTTTTTGGTTTTTGGTTGGCTTTTTCTGTTTTGGTTTGTTTTTTTTTTTTTTTTGTTTGGTTTGGTTTTTTTTTTGTTTTGTTTTGTTTTGTTTTGTTTTGTTTTCTTTTCTTTTCTTTTTTTTTTTTTTTTTGTTTTGGTTTGTGGTTTGTTTTTGGGTTTTTTTGTGGACATGGACATAAAAAAATACACTGTCTCAAAATCCTGTGTTTAAGAACAAGGAAGTTTTCAAAAAATGTGTAGATGTGACACTTGGGGACATGGTTTAATGGTGAGCTTGGCAGTGCTGTGTTAATGGTAAGACTTGATAGTCTTAGAGTGCTTTTCCAATCTAAATAATTCTGTGATTCTATGGAAAGCACAAACCTTGAACCCTTTTCCTGGAGGATGGGTTTCACTGAACATGTCCCATGTACCCCTTTCCCTCTTGGGCTCATCCTCTTGCAGGTTGTTCTAACATTTGTGAGAGGTTGTTGCTATGGCACAGACCTTTCTGAGGATTTAATGACCTGTGCTACTTTGCATTCAAAAGTTTTACTAATCTCCTGCTTAAAATGGCTTTTAAAGATGTGTAGGAGCAAGGATCCTATTTTAGTGCTCTGTTCCCATAGGTGAATTTTCTTTAAGATTCACAGAATCACTATGGGGTAACTGTGTTTCTTTATCTCGGGAACGTCGTGGCTGATGATACTTTGCTAAATATCCTGAGTTTTAAACACATCCAAAGGCTGTTGGCTATGAAATCCCCCGAGGGCAGGGATGAGCAGGGGCTGGGGGAAGGGGGGCTTGCAATGCACCAGTGCCTCTGCACCCCCCATTAAGAGCTTAACTTCTCCATGTTGAATATCTTGGGGTGGTTTGTGAGCTTTTGGCTCAGGGCACAGCATCTGGGTGTCAATAAATGGGGTTGCTTTGCCCTGGGGCATGGGACAGGATGAGGTCCTTACACCTCTAACAAATTCCAGCTTAGTTAAGGTTTTTTTTTTCTTCTTTCTTTTTTTGCCCTGATGCCTTTTTCCTTCAGAAATAACTGTTTATAATCAGTTTAATGCAGATGAAACCATTACTTCTTCACTCTTCAGAAACTCTTTATGCTTCTTAATTAAAGCCTTTGTCTGAACACAAAATAATTAATACATAAAATGAAGCAGAGGGAAAGAATCGACTGTGAAACTAGTCACTCAGTTGTATATTTAAACAATATTTAATCATTAGAGTAACACAGTGCTTGCACTTTTGGAAAGAAAACAAGCCTTATACTTCATGTTTATTTAACACTTTGACTAGTTCATTCTTGGAGGTATGAAATGAGGCTTATAGAGTGCCAGAGCAGTAAATCATACCTTCTGAAAATTACTGGGTCTTAAACAGTAGTGTCATTTTAAACCTAAACAGTTCAGTGGTGCACCAGCATATAAAAGTGACCTCTTAGAACAACATCTACTGTTTACACTGAAAGGCAAGGCAAGGAAATAAAAACAAGGCATAAAATATGGTGTAGTAAGGATGTCATTTACTTGTGTTTCTGCCTCTGTTCTGGATGCTGATGGGTGTGATGGCTTTCATACAGTTAATGCATTAAACGCAGTCAATGCAAAAAATGCCATGAACATGCAAATATGTGCATATAACAACTGTTTGGAGCAAAAAAATTGGGCAGCTTTTCACACCCGAGCACTTTCCATCAGTATTTGCTCAGATTTTAAACCACATTTGTGTTGGCAAAGGGGTTTCTCACTTTATAACTTTTGATTTTTTTCTTAACTAATGTTCTAATTTAAGAATTTATGGTCAGGAATATTTGTTGGGGAAAACCCACACAAATTCAAAGCAAATATTCAGTCTCTTTTGTGGAGAGTGAATGCTGAATGTTTGAATTGTAGGTGTGATTTGCTTGCACTTTGCAAGCACAAAGGCACCGGTTCATCAGAGATTGGATATAGGTTTTTATAACCAGCTACACACTTGGCTTCTGAGTACAGAATAACCACAGAGTTTGGCTCAAAAGTGCCTATTTTTTGCCAAAATTGTTCATTAACATTATTTGCCAAGTTGTACTTCAGAGAGGAGTGGACAGTCAAGGGTTTGTGTGGTGTGTAGGTGAATGTTTGCAGTGAAAACCCGGAGACTCCTCTTACCCTGAGACATGGATTATCTCCATGGTTTGGTGATTCAACACATTTAAAACCTCTTCCTAAGCCTGACCCACTTCAGAACAGATACAGGTTTATTACTCAGTCTCAGGGGACTTTGCAGTGCTGTTCATTCTCCTAATTGGATAAATGGAGGTAAAATTGGCTTATGGAGGTAAAAAAGCAAAAGCACCTTCCCAGCTGCCACTCAGCCCTTGCCCTGCTCATGGATCACACTGACCATGAATGCTCCTCCAGCCAGTCTGGCTTGTTGTCCCTTGATGGGTGGAAAGAAATTCTCTGCTGATCCTGTTTCTGACACATTTATGAGTAAGAAATGTGGCTTTGGTTTTTTGTGGGTTTTTTTGGTAGGATTTGAAGGGGTTTGTTTGGGTTTTTGTAAGGGGGTTTTTCATGGATTTTTTTTTTTGGAGGGGGTTGTGTGTGTGGTTTTTTCAATCATTGTTTGTTTGTTTGTTTGTTTTCTTAAGAGGAGAACACATTTACATTTACATTACATTTACCTTCAGGAGCAAGTTCAGAGATGGCCACAAAGATGCTCCAAGGGCTGGAGCCCCTCAGCTCTGAGCCAGGTTGGGAGAGCTGGGAGTCTTCACCTGGAGAAGAGAAGGCTCCAGGGAAACCTTAGAGCCCCTTCCAGCCTAAAGGGGCTCCAGGAGAGCTGGAGGGGGACTTGGGACAAGGGCCCAGAGGGACAAGACAAGGGGGAATGGCTTCCTACTGCCAGAGGACAGGGTTGGATGGAATACTGGGAAGGAATTCTTGGCTGTGAGGGTGGTGAGAGCCCTGGCACAGTTTGCCCAGAGAAACTGTGGCTGCCCCATCCCTGGAAGTGTCCAAGGACAAGTTGGACAGGACTTGGAGCAACCTGGTCTAGTGGAAGGTGTCCCTGCCCATGAAAGGGGGTGGAACAAGATGGGGATTAAGGTCCCTTCCCACCCAAACCATTCTGTGATTTCTGAACTCTCAGGTCACATATTATATTGATCATGTGCAAAGTTAATATACTATGACATTGATATTGTTTTGCAGACTGGTTCTGTGAGGCTTCTGTTGTAAAAATCATATTGTTTTGAAGTCTCTGAACTACCCGACTGAGGGTCTCAAAAGCTGGGGACCAAAAGTGAGACAGGACTTCTGCTGAATTAAAGAACTCCTCTCTTAGGAACAGGTAATGATATTTATTTCCATGTTCCCATCCCATCTACCTTCCCTTCTTCAGGCACCGTCAGGAGCCTAATGAAGAGAAGTGATGGGTTTAAATTTGAAGAGCACATGGAATCTGATTTTTTATTAGTTTGGATGCTGACTGAACAGAACATTGAAACTGTAATTATGAATATTTTGCAAATGTGAACCTTCAATTAACTGTATCAGTTGTGTTTGTGAACTATGGAGAACTTACATTATTAATGAACACACAAGGTTAATATTAGTTTATTTATCATTTGGAATATGGCTTTTGAGTTAATCATACAAGTCCTGCCACATTCAATTTTGATTAATTCATGAAGTTCAGGCAGGCTTTGTTAAACAAATATTTATTATGTGTGATGTATTATAAAGTAATAAAGCAGTTTTTCACCATCTCAGGTCCTATATACAAACATCTTCCAATACGGTGAAGACTTTAACATGGAAGCAAACATCCTCTTGTTATGAGGACATCAAATAAATCATGAGAGTCTCTTGTGTGATTTTTTTTTTTTTAAATTCAGATATAATCCCCATTGCATATAACAGGTTGCAATGTCATGCAGAGTGGTCTGCACACACCGTATGGGTTTTGCTGTGCTGGTTGATTGTAGGATTTTTGCTATAATTCATCTCCTTGCTTCTCCTTTTACTCCATTTCAATGCAGTTGGAGAAAAAGGCTGATTTAATGTGCAGCACTGTTTGTATCATGGCCAAATTATTAAAAATAATGAAGAATTTCAACAACTTGGTGATGCTGAAATAGTGTTTTATGAAGTTTCATGTTATTTTTTGCTCACCTGCAGGGGTTGCAGGCTGGTGAACAACAGGGTCTCCAAGCAGATCTCTACCAATGGATCCCATTTGGAATGGAGGGAGGATTCTGAGAGACCGACACAGCAACATAGTTCAAGTAGTCTGAGGCTTAAACTCCCTGAGTCATAAGACTGATGGTATAAATCCCATGAATCACAACATAGCTAATGAGTTTCTTTTGAAAGAGGGATATGTTCTCCTGAATGCCAGTTTTGGCACATTTTTGTTGGCCAATAGGCCACATCTTAAAAGTGTTGAGAGGATTTAAGATTATTTCATTTAGGAGTGAAATAGAAATTTTATTTTAAAATATGTAATTATAAGTTTATATTACATAATTTATGTGTAGTTGATTCTGATTTAATGATGCTAAACCCCTCTCTCTGTACAGGTAAAGCAGCATCTTGATTTGGAAAGGCCTGTGGATAATTGAATGATTTTTATTTCTTTTTTAATCTTGGCTGTGAAATATTTTGTTACTAAAGCCAAAATTTTTTTTATAAATGATCTGTCAGCAATACGTGAATTTAACTTCTCTTTTCTTTGATTTGCTGAGTAAAATAAACAAATAGTTGGGCAGCACCTGACTTAGGAAGGGCCCACTCCAGTGTTCATTCAATTCAGCCACATCTGCTCTAACTAGTTTTGGTGTAGCTGTTACAATTTTCATCCATAATATATGATCAGTTTGTAAGAATTTCCTCTACATGTGAGAAACATACTTAATGCCAACGTTCTCAAATTGGAGTTGGTTATAAATAATGCACTAATAGATGTGAAGGAGCGTAAATGATTCCTTTGTGTTGTACCTGTGAGGTTGTTAGTGCTCCTTTAAAAAACAAACAAACCCTCTTTTGCAGGATATTTATTCCCATCTCTTCCATCAAAGGGGTTACAGGCTTTGTACCTTTTTATGTAAATTAAAAAATCTTTAGCCAGTTCTGTGTCAAAAATAAATAGTTGAATGAGCTTGCAGACAACATTTATTTTGTATGTACATTAATGGGCACTTCCATTTTTTCCTGCAGGCTAGAATCCACTTTGAAATTCATGTTTGATAAATTCCCTGGCTTTCCGAGTAATTTAGCTGTCTATAGGGCTGTTGATCCTTTGAGTGTATTGCTGAACCATTGGGACTTGTGCACCACATCTGCATATCCAAGTTCAAATATAGACTCAAGATGATTGGTTTAAACTTTAAGTTGTTGATCTTATTCCTGATAGATTTGTTAGATTGTCTCCCATTTCATTTCTAAAATCTGGGCCTAATCCATAAATACCCCTTCTTAAATATGTCTCCAATAAACTCACTGATTGAGTTAGTCATTCTGTAAGCACAGAGCTGAATTAATATTCAGTGTAGCCCAATAATCTGAAGCCATGATGCTGCCTGCTATTGTGTGTCTCGGTGAGAGTTGGAGCAGGGTACACACAGAGCAGCCCAAGTCGAGGTGTTACTCTCCACAGTAGCAAGATTCCCTTTGAAAATTCCCTCTATACCTCCTGAGCATTTAAAAGGGGATCCAGTTTTCACTGGGATATGAAATTAGTGGACAAGGGCTCGATTTATCAGTCTTCATGAGGCTCGGGTTTGTTTAGCTTGGCTTTTTCTCTCTCAGGGAGCTGATCTAAGTTTCATTTTCAGTTGGAGCACTTGGCAAGACAGGAAGGTACAGCAGATATAACACCAAAATTTACAGCACTTTGAGAGCTACAACAGGAAAGAGCCATCTGCAAATTCTAGCCAGGCTAATTTCAAATCTAAGCTGTCCTGAGGTGCTGTGCAACATCCTCTAGACCTAAAGCTTTCCTTCCCTTCCCTCCTGATCCTGGTACTGTGCATGTTCCTACCAGGGATGATGCAGTGATGGGAAAGGGCCTGGGATGCTGGGCAGGCACCAAAAAGGGGGAACAAGGACCTTCACAGGAGTTGTGTGAACATGGGGTGTCCCTTTCGGTCTTTGCCTCTTCCTGCTGAGCTTATTTTAAATGTTGTGGGCACCCCTGGCATAAAGAAAGGGGGAATTTAAAAGATATCTTGTGAATATAAATTAAGTCAAAAATCTTATTAACCATAACATCACTTATTCTGTTATAAAGCTACTTGCCTGCTTTGCCGTGTGTCCGATATGACCTGAAATGATCTGCAATGTCTGAGAATCATTCCGATAATTTCAATTTGTAACTGTTAGGACTTTGAGAAACCTGGTCTAGTGAGAGGTGGTTGGAATGACATGGTCTTTAAGGTCCCTTCCAATCCAAACCATTCTGGAATTCTATGATTTATTATTATAATTTTTAGACAATTCACATTTATTTTCTTTGTTCCGTTTAATAAATTCCTCAGCTTGAGAAAGCTCAATGTCCTCTGCTTTTCCTTGCTAGAGATGTGGGGCAAGTTTGCAGTGCGGGTGCAATAACCTATTCTGACACTGCCATAGCATGAATTCCAATTACATTCTTCTCTTTTTTTTCTTGTTTCTATTCTTTATAAGGAGATTATTCTAATAATGTACCTTGTGTGGTCTTTCAAGGTAAATTCCAGTCAGTTCCTTGTCTTAATTAATAAAACTGATCTGACTAGTAGTACCAAGAGTCAAATTTAGAGTCTCTCGGGCCTTTTTGTGATAGAGAGAAAAAGAGATGTGGTGGGGAGGGTTTTCCTGCTTGTGTGGGTTTGGGGTTTTTGTTACTGTTTTGTTTTGTTTTAATAATATGTGGAAACTTATCTTTGATTTAAAATTCTTAGCCAGGGTTTAATGAGCTGAATTGATTAACATCACAAGGATTAGGGAAATACATTTGAAACAAACATAGATCTGTGTACATATGTCTCTTCCTTGTCTCACAGAGGTTAATGTTTATACCCTTAAATATATTTTTAAAGGTATTTTAAAAGATTATTATTTACAATACCTTTTGTATTGTGCTGCAAGTGCCTTTTGTAGGGGAGAAAAATGCGTGTAAGTGCCCCAGAATGGGGAGAGTGAGAGTCCTCAACTCTGAACTGAAATTTTTCATTCTACGCAAAATCCTGTTTGCTCAGAAGCAGCCCCACAGTGCCACAGTATTTAACATGATTTACTACTTTGCTCACTTAAATTAACAAATTGGACCATATTTCATCAAGGTAATTAGGCACATCTATAACCTTAATAATGTGACTCTCTCACAGGTGCAGTCCTACTGAGGTCCATCAGCCTAACTTTGTCTTCCAAACCAAGCACATCCAAAGCTTTTTGCTAAAGCATATCCTGGTCAGCTGTATCTCCTCGTTTGGGGTGGTTGTCAGTCCTTCCATATCCACTGCTCTGTACTGTCTGAACAGCCCCAGGGTGTGTGTTGATTTGGAACGGTTGATGGAGGAGTTTATGGTAAAAGTGGCTTTAGATGGGTGATTTAGTAATTTTTATCAAGAAAATATGAATCCTGCTCATGAAAAATAACAGATCCAAGATTCAACATCCGTCTGTTCCAAGTCAGTGCTTGGGAATCTTCATGGTGTGTTTCTTGTGCTTTGTCCTGCTGTTTCCTTCTTTGATTACTTTCTCTGCTGCATTTAATCTCCTGAAATATTGAACTTTGTGGCTGCTGTGATCCTGTATCTTGATAAGGAAAAGGTGGCAGATCCTTATGCTCCAGAGAAAGCCCAGCCCAAACAGAGGGAATTTCCTGGGTGGAAAGTGGAAGAACTCAGACCCGATGTTCCTGTAATGAATCGTGAAATGGTTTGGTTTGGAAGGGAACTTCTTTTGAACCTCCTGCCATGGGCAGGGACACCTTCCATTAAACCAGGTTGCTCTAAGCCCTGTCCAACCTGGCCTTGGAAACTTCCAGGGATAGGGCAGCCACAGCTTCTCTGGGCAACCTGTGCCAGGGCCTCACCACCCTCATCATAAAAAATGTAATTATTTTATCTCATCTGAATCTCCCTTTAGTTTAAACTACCCACCTTGTCCTATCACAACAGGCTAACTAAACTAAACCAGACAACTAAAAAGTCTGGCCCCATCTTTCTTATAAGCCCCCTTTAAATCCTCTTACCTGTTTGTTCTCTTTATTTTTCCATTGAAAAAGCTTCCTTAGTGAAATGTGTCAAGGGAGTGGAGACTGGGACACAGTGACCACTTCTACCTCTTTCCAGTGTTTTTCTTTGCAGCTCCTTAGCAAGAAACATCTTTTGAATTCACATTTGAGTTTCCACATCCCTGAAGTGATACAACCTCACTAAGAAATTGTGATTTGTGTGTGTGGCGTAGCAGTGCTTACATTTGGCTTATAAGCCATGAATTGCGCTTTGGAATCGTGCCATGTTCATCCCTAAAACATGTCTGGGCAGATCTGGAGGCAACCTGAGGTGCTGGGCTTGTCTAGAGCTCTGTGACCTCTACATGGATTTTGCAGGTGTGCCCATGGAGTTTGGAAATGTCTGGAGATGTGTAGGATGTGTCTGGCTTGGATGTACATGTCCTCACATGCAAGTAGTGCTTCAGGTGGCTGTTTCCATCTTCAAATGCTTCAGTGGATTTCCAGCTCAACCCTCCTTGAGTGTTAATGCTTTTGACCGGATAGAGAAAATCTCCCCTATTAATACAACCCTGAAGCCTCCTGGGTTCTGCTGGGGCCACTCTGCTCCAATCTGAGCAATCTCTGCCCTCTCCTCTCTCCACAGAGCAACTCTGGGAATTTTTCTTAAATTTCAGCCATTTTTCTATTGTTCTCTTTTTCCTGCTCATTCTGAACTTCTTCCTCTGGGACTTTTGGGCATTTTTAAGAGATTCTTTTGGGCTCTTTCCCTTGCTCTGCCCCCCCTCGATTTTCTGTGCCCACATGTGCTGCCAGGTGAAGATTCCTCTCCCAGCAGCCCCTTGTTCCTCCCCGAGGTGCCCACTGCCTCTGCTCCCATCCCTTCTTTCCCCTTCCCTCCCTCCCTCTGGTGCTGTCACAGTGGCCCAGGTTGGCTGTAGTCAATTTTTGTTTCATCTTGTAGTCAGTCTTACATAAATAGTGGAAGTTTGTCCTTGCCCCGGGTGATTGATGGGAAGGTATATTCGTACATATCGATTGAGATAAAAAATTAGTAGTTTGCAATAGGAAAGGCAAATTAGTCATCAGAAGGAAGGTGCTTGGAGTATTTTAAGAGTTCCTTGATTAATTCTCATGCTGTGAGTTCTTCTGACAGTAAGTTTTATGTGCTGAGATGTGGGAGGATGAGGCAGTAGTATCAGGTTATTGCAAATTTTACTTTTACTCCTCGCTGATTTATTTTACTGGCTCTCACCAGGATTAGACACAGAGGGCTAAAAATGACTTCAGTTTTGGGGTGACAACTGCCCTTTTCTGTGCTGGAATTAAGAGCCAGGAAAGAGGGTGGAGGTTTTAGCTACAAAAATATTTTCCTTTTTATGAAAATTAGTATTTAAAAGCTAGAGTGTATAGAATCAAAATAGCCTTTTTCCATGGTGACAAGCCCATCAGTTGGATGTTATCTCTAAAGGACAAAAGAACTAATTCTGTGATACACTGATTAGGCTGAGAAGTAATTTTTTTCTCTGCTTACTTGACAATTTTCTCCCTAATCACCTCATTGAAAGTAGTTTTTAATAAGCATCATAGGAAGCTGAGAGCTCTCGATCTTCTTCCTAAAATACTGCCCACTTTTCCAAGTGTGTTGTGGCATGTTTTTTAGTTTTCCTTTATTACAAACTATAATAGAATTCTCCCAATAAAAACTGACTTATATTTGGCACTTTTAATTTGTCCAAGAATAATTTAGATAGAAATTCCAATTACTTTGGAAGGAGTACATTTTCTCCATTCTCTCTCAGCTTGTTTAAAAGGAAGTCTTTGATAATTTGCAAGCATTTCTCATGAAAGGCAATTTTATTTAACTGGAATCCATAAGGAAAAAAAAAAGATGCACAGAGGTTTCAATTTTTAAACTGATAACAAAGCACTATATTTGTGCTGTTACATTTCAGCACAAAGAGGCTGCAAAATAACCTTTTTTAGTTAATGATAGAAAAAAAGATTTAATTGCTCTGAAACACTTATTGTACGTATTATCTCTTTGATTAGGAGACAGTTGTAAATGACTTATTCAATGTAATTGCAAACTGTGGCACGGAACCAAAAGTAAATTATATGTGTTGGCAGTCAGAGGAACGTTGAGTTTGAACACTTTTAATTGTTGGAGTTTTTTGAGATTAGCAGAGGTGCAATGTTTGGGAATTAGGCTTTTCTTGGATGTTTGAATGTTGGTGCCCATCAGGCTTGAATTAGGACACTTTTTTTAGCAAAGTGTGTAATAAGCCATGCCTTGGTGTGCACTACAACAGTGTCTCATCTTCTAAAATCATTCCAAGTCTGGTGGTGTTGTGTGGAGAGAATCACCAAATCCTATAAGTAGGACGAGCCCTCTAAGACTGTCAAGTCCAACCATTCCCCAGCCACCACTAACCCATGTCCTCAAGTGCCACATCTACACTTTTAAATCCCTCCAGGGATGCAAATTCAAATGTAAAGTATAAATAGGGGCATCAGGTTTGTCACCTCATTCCCACTTCATCCCTTTTTGGTACCTTACACCAAACTGCAGGTCTGACAATGACAACTTTCTCCATCCTGAATCTATTCCCAGTGTTGTGAAAACATTCACAATAAGTTAGGGAAGATGGTTGCTTAATGCTATGGGTGCAGCTGGATGCGATTTGAAGAAATCAGAAATATGAATGTTGTTTATATGAGAAAGAAGTGGCTGAGGAGAATTTGGCTGTGCAGTTTGTGTTGATAACCTTCTGCAAGTCATGGGAGCTCTGGGGGCTGTTTGGAAGGGTGAGGATCCTCTGTAGGGGGATGCTCTTTGCCACCAACTCATGTCACTCCATTCTCCGCTTTGTGCCACCGTCCTGAAGTAACAGAGAAGCCTCAGGTACTGATTTCAGACACGGTTGATCCAACAAGATGCAGAGCAAAGGTCGTGCACAGAGTAACACAACGCTCTGGTAGAGTGTGTCATGCACAGTCACCACTCAGCAAACAGAGGGTGAACCAAAGCAGGAAAAAAAAGAAGAAGGTTATAATAACCCCAAACACGTTTGCAATTGCATATGCAAAGAGCTTGCTGGGTTTTGTACTTAATTTCCATGTGGCTTTGCTGCAGCTGCACGTATTCCCTGGTTTCTTGTGAAACTGAGGAGAAAGATGTCTGGGCTACCCCTGCTACTCCAGCTGCACCTCTGCCCACCAGCTGGGGACACAGGACTGAAAACATCACCCTCCTCCTTAACATCACCCTCCTTCTCCTTAGTACCACCAAGTACGAGCAAGAGCTATTTATTGTGGATTACCACACCTAATTTCTCTTTTAAACCATTGTTTTAGGCTTTCCAGTCCGTTCTCATTAGTTACCAGCTTAGAAGCCCATGGTATATTTAGACATCATATACATTTGTCAGTGAGGAGTAGCTTAAATGATCTACTTTGCTCACTGCTTAATTATGTTATTTTACTGTTCCTGAAAACCTGACACAAGGCAAATTTACATTACTGTCCTCCTAATTAGCCAATAATCCTTAAGGATTTGAATGATACATACCCAAAGTAATTTCCTCGTTCACTAAATATGAATTTCCTTACGTTAGGTTAAGAAGATGGCACAATGACAGCAGGCATCTTGATGATGACAGCTCTCAACATGTTTGTCTCCGGAGTCAAAATCTATTAAAAGACACATAATGATCTCAGCACTTTAAGAAAGTGTAGAATGTGAAATCAATAGAGTCGTGTACAAAGAGGAACAGAATTTACCTCTTTTAACTGTTGTTAAGTTGTCCACCACTCCAGGCTACTGAAAGGTGCAAAATATTTATAGCCCTGGTTTTCTTAACAGCGTCTCAGCTGTATCTTCATTCACTCACTGTCTCTGAGGCTTCTTCGCTCGAGTGAAAGTGCAGACTTGGAGGAAGCTGCTCCAAAATAAAGGCCTTGTAGGGTCCCTCATACCTCAGACACCTTCCATTTTGTGACAGTTTGTTTCCCTCTATTCCCCTCTTTTGAGACCTCACCTGGAGTATAGAATCCCAGGGCAAGGGGAAATGGCTTCGCACTGCCAGAGGGCAGGGTTAGATGGGATAGTGGGAAGAAATTCTTCCCTGTGAGGGTGGTGAGGCCCTGGCACAGTTTGCCCAGAGAAGCTGTGGCTGCCCTATCCCTGGAACTGTCCAAGACCAGGTTGTAAGGTGCTTGGAGCAACCTGGTCTAGTGGCAGGTGTCCCCACCCATGGTAGGGGGGTGGAAAGAGGTATTTTTAAGGTCCCTTCCAACCCAATGCAGTCTGTGGCTCTATTATACCAAATACACTCATCTCACACTTGGCTTTGTCCTCATCTCTGGCCATTGGACTTCTGCATGTTGAAAGATCTTGTCTTTTGTTATCACTGTGGTGGCTGTTGTTGGGGGGTTGTGGAGATGGTAACAGTTTGTGTTTTCCACTCTAGACAGTTTAATTTAATGCATTATTACATTTGATCCAGATGCTACAGTGATGGGTGCATAAAAATAATTAAATAAAGATAAATAGACCGTAACAACTTTACCACTGCCAGTTGTTGTAACATGAAGTTACGTATCAAAAATGCATTGCCAGAAAATTCCTTAAATTTCTAACTAGTGTAAAAAAACTTTCCACGAACACTGGGACACGCAGAGCTCAGTACCTTTTTCACAGGTTTAGCTTTTTCAACATGTCCAGGATTAAACTCCATGCAACTGAATGGCAATTCAAAGTTTTCAGTCTCCTTCTATAACTTTTCCAGTGATTTTTTTTTTGGTGAAATCAAAGCCTGTGAATGTATATGTGGTGAATAAAGAAAACCTCTTTTCTCTGCCTCTCAGTCAGCTGAGACCAAGAGTTGGTTCTATGTGGAGAGATGCCATTGTTAGCAGACTGGGAATCAACATTAGATTGGAGCTCTGATGTGGCTTTCTGAACCAAGGACCATGAGAAGACTGCTGATGATCTCTGCCTTCTTCTCCCTCATGCACCCACTGCAGTGGGCCCTGGGATGGGGATGTGGGAAGTGCTTGCAGAGATCTCCCAGCACTCGGTGCAGTGGTGGGTACATCACCCCTCTCCTGTACAAATTCCAGAGTGGTTGGATACTTGTATTCTTCTTATCTAAGTTACTTGTGCACTTTTAATTTGATATATTGGTTTTTTCCTTATCACAAACTCTTTTCTGAAATAATTCTGGCCTTGTGAATGTCTCCCAACCGGCTTCATTTCACGGTGAGTGAAAGGGCTCCATTGCACAGGGAGACACAGATGAGCAGATAATGCAAAGGTCCAGGCTGACACTAGAACAGGAACATGATCATCTTCTGCAGGTGTATGTCTGGACACTGGAAGGAGCAGGATATTGCACTAAACTACTCTCGTGTTCCAGAACAGCAATGCCCAGCAATGGAAAAACTCCTGTGAAAAATAAGTGATGGACACACCTCATAATAGTAGGATAATAGTATTTACACCTAGTTTACTTAAAAAAAATGAGGAGGCTGCTTAGGAGATCTGTCCCTATCATGTCAAGAGAAAAAATATTCAGTGATGAAAGCAGGTTGTACAGCAGCCACTTTTACTCTGCCCCTTGGCAGATGCCCAGGCTTGGCTGTCAGTGAGATATTTTCCTACTGATATTGTTAATTAAGTTTCTTGGGTTCAGGTTACAAAAGGCTTCAGTTGTGACATTGGGGGCCTAAATACGTATCACAGAATCACAGATTATTCTCAGCTGGAAGGGACTCACAGTGATCATTGAGTTCCAACTCCTGGCCCTGCACAAGACCATCCCCAGGAGTCACACCATGTGCCTGAGAGGATCATACAAATGCTCCTTGAGCTCTGTCAGCCTTGGTGCTGTGCCCAGTGCCCTGGGGAGCCTGTTCAGTGCTCGAGCACTCTCTGGGGGAAGAACCTCTTTCTAATATCCAACTTAAACCTCCCCTGGCACGAGTCCTGTCACTGGTCCCCACAGAGAGATCAGTGCCTGCCCCACTGCTGCCCTTTGGGAAGATGTTGAAGACCCCAGTGAGGTCTCCCCTCAGTCTCCTCTTCTCCAGCTGAATGCACCAAGTGCCCTCAGCTGCTCCTCACACAGCTTCAAATCAAGGCCCTTCATCATCTTTGTTGCCCTTCTTTGGACACTCTCTAATGGCTTAACATCTTCCTTATATTGTAGTGTCCCAAACTGCCCCAATATTGCAGGGGAGGCCTCCCCTGCGCAGAGCAGAGCAGGACAATCCCCTCCCTGGCCCAGCTGGTGATGCTGTCTCTGATGCCCCCAGGACAGGGTTGGTCCTCCTGGCTGCCAGGGCACTGCTGACTCGTGGACAACTGGCCACTGACCAGGACCCCCGGGTCCCTTTCCTGGTACTGCTTTCCAGCACCTCATTCCCCAGTCTGTCTGTACATCCAGGGTTGCACCACCCCAGGTGCAGAATCCAGCACTTTCCCTTGTTGAACTTCATACAGTTGGTGACTGCCCAGCCCTCTGATTCATCAAGGTCTCTCTGTGGGCTTGGGTGGTGCTTTACTAGGTGATGGTAGGAAGGGGTGGAACTTTTTTTGGGGAGGCTGGAGAATTTCCCACGGGCATTTCCCTGCCTCCCTGAAATTCAAGTGCTCCCTGCAGGGCAGTTTCCATTTTTCCTCCAAAAAAAAGTGGGGGAACAACCTCAAACCCCACTAGGGTTTTGTGGGGGTGTGTTGGGGTGTGTACTCACTTCAGGTTCTATCCAGGTAAAAGATAAGCTCTGTTCATGGGGTGCTGAGTTCACAGTAATTTCAAGGAGGTTTATGGTGCCTTGCATTGAGTGGGAGAACTTGGGAGAAGCGGAGAACATGATTTGTAAGTGTTTTGCTCACGTTGCAGTGAGGTACATGCATCTGCAATTGAATATGCACTTTGTTAGGTTAAGAAACATTTTTTTATGCTCTGTAAAGCAAGTGAATAAAACTGAGAGGGAAATATATACTGTGTCAGCTGCCTTTGAACAAAAAATACTTTATTTTCTGTTGTAAAGACAAAGAGTACAGAAAGAAAAAATGCAGTGATGTGTATGATCATCCTATATAAGCACATTAGAAAGGCACTGTGATACCAGTCATATTGTGAACTTAAAGCCACCCCTAATTAAACTGTCTGCATCCCCCAGCACTTCCCTGTAATGATGTCAAGCCGTGCAGCAATTAGTTGTCCCTCTATGAATGTAAACACTGTTTGTAAATCATATAAATTTAACCTGCTTGGCTTATTGAAAACCTCCGAAAATGGAATTAATTATTAGTGTAGATTTTGGAGCTGTGATTTATTGAATCATTTTTGAACGTCTTGATAGAATGTTTTCTGTGGTTCATGGCAATTAATTTTGGTGGCAAAGGTAGGACTTATTAAAAATCTCAGATATAATTCGGGGTAGGGCTAATGGTGTGCACGACAGCATGCAAAGTATTTTATTGCACTAACACAACTGCTGGGGGTTTATTTTAAAGTGAGATTTAGTCCCTTCTAAGGAAACAAGTGCCCTGACCTTTCAGCTTTCTGCATTTTGCACCTCCCCTACTACTTCAAGCTAATTTGAATGTGAAGTTTGAATCCTGAAGAAAGATGCCCTTATGCAGTAGTTCATCTTCTCTTTAGAGATCAGACTAAATGCCCGTGGCAATATGCTGGGAAACATAGCACATTACCATGAAATAGCTCCATTAGAGACAAAGAAATGTAAACAAAACAAACACATTTGCCACTGTTTTTAGCTCAATTATATTTCTCCTATTGATGGTGTTGCCTAAAATGAAAAAGTGCTCCAGACCTAAATTTAGTAAACCTTTTGTTGCAATTTACTCCAGCAAAACCTCTGTGGCTGGAGGTGGATGGTTTACCTGAGCCATCAGCTACAGAGCACGTTTATGGTTATTGTATTTTACAGGTTGATAGATTTTTATATTCTGTCCAAGCCAGGATCTTACACCACCTGGTTTATTATTTAGTAATTTACAGTGCAGTCAGGCATGTTTGGTTTAATGTAGGATAAACTTATAAATCTATTGTTCCTCCAGTTGCTGGGGTTGGTGTGCAATGAACTACAGAGCTTGATGCGTACATACATTTCAGCTCTGCTTATTTTCTTTGATAGGGAAGCAGGCAATAGATAACACAGTGACAGTGGCATCCCAGGGGACAGCAAAATGTGAGAGCAACACACCGTCAGGTTAGTAGGTCATTATTGTATGAGCACTGAGCCATTAATTGACTACTGTACCAGTCTCAATCTGTGTCAGATTATGGCTTTTGGCAACAAGAACTGTTATCTAATAGCTAACTTTGCTTCTTTACTGGCTTTTTATTAGGTTTTCTGATAAAACTATATGTAAAAAGGTAAAGATATTTGTTACACTTTAAAAAAACCACGAACAAAACCAACAGACAGAACAGTGGTAATGTCAATAGGTAAAAATTCTTGTGAGGGAGCACCTATAGCAGTGTTTTGTTAATATTTGTGAGTATTTTTTTACAAACTTGAGTAGTCAGATACTTCCTTTAGGGGGAATAGATATTACAGGTGCAAGAGTGTCAGCAGTTGATACCTGATGCCTGAATTATGTTGTTAATCTGCAACATTGAGTGGGATTATGAGAATACACAGCCTGTATCAACAACAATAAACATAATTTGTTCAAATCTTGCTGTTTTCTCCTAAAATCTGCCTTAATAAGAAGGGAGTTGTCAGTCCTGGCTCAGATGATGGTCACACAAGAGACCCAGCAAGTGGCAGAGCTGTGACATCTTCCTCCAGCACCCAGCTCCTGGTGGCAGGGTGTCCACAGCTGAGCTGTGTAATAAGGGAAGAAATCAGTGATGTGAGGGAGATTTGAAGGAAAAATCATCTGTTCTTTGGCAGGGTGATCTTGGCCACTTGTGTCCATCTGAGAGTAAATTCCCAGCTTTCACAGGCAGGCTGTGGGAGGCTGAGGGTGTCTGCGTTCAGCCCAGTGCTCGGGTCGGGCAGGATTTTGCTCTGGGTTTAAGGATAAATCCTGCTTGTGGTTCAGAGATGATTTCAGATTTCTGCCATGTTTCAGTGAGATCTTTCAGGATACCTCAGGCTGGAGCCAAGGTGTTGTTCTGCCTCATCCCTACTCCTGCCAAATCCAAACCTGGAGAGTTCGGCCGAGCTGAGAGCCCAATAGGAGTTGAATACTGCTCATGCCAAAAAAGGGCTTTGCTGAGAGCTGATGTTGGCGGAGTGGCTTGGACCTCGGTGGAATGTGTGTGTGTGTGTGTATGGGCTTGGCTCTAAATCAGGTATCCCTACTGCCTATAATTCCTTAGGAATCCTCAATCCTGGCTCCAGAGGAGTGCAGGGTTTTGGGGTGCACCAACTGGGGTCACTCACATTCCAGCTGTGCCACACATCTGGTGTTTGACACTGTTGTTCAAGTGATGGAGATCGAGTCTAATTTCTGTTCCTACCCATAAATCGACCTGCCTGTGACCTTGGGCAAAATAGTTAATCCAGCCAACCCTCAGTTTCCCTCCTTTCCTCTCCATTAAAAATGATTTGCTGGCCGAGGGTGTCAGGTTGGGCAGGAGAACCCAGGGTGAGTGCTAATAATTATCAATATGGGAAAAAAACTGGGAGAAGGTGGTAAAGGAAGACAGAAACCTTTATTTCACTGGAATTGTATTTATATTGAATACTATTACAGTTAATGTTTTGCAGATCCCATTTTCCTCCATGTGTCTAAATTTGAATAACTTCAACTGGATTTCTTGCCCAGTTAAAAGACGTGGATAAAAACATGCAACAATTGAGCTTTGGGCATTTCATCTCATTTTGTTATTCCATGCTCTCTCCTTTCTCTTACAGCAAAATCATTTCTAGAAATTGGATAGCAATATGTAAAATACATTTTTTTTCAGGCAGTGATGGCTGATTACATTGATTCTACACATTGTAGTGCTCTTAATGGAGATTTCTGGTTCCCATTTGCTGCATCATGTACTGAGGCTCTTTCTGTGGTCTCTGCTGCATTTTGTCCCCTTGGCATTTTTTTAAAAACTCATTTGGAAGAATTAACTACCTTTTACGTGTTTAAAATTTGACTCCACGGAAATCGATGTACAAATAATTTTTATGGTTACAATAAGTAGGTTCCATAACACAATACAAATATCTGTATGTAAATCTTGCCTTGGAGGTAGATATCTACTGTACATCCCAGTACTTATCCCACTTTCACACCTAATTTTCTTTGTGAATCACACATAAAACTCACATATTCTCTGCTGTGCAATGAAATCATGAATTCTTAGCATGCCCACACATAAGACGTTTCTCTGAGAATAATATCCATAACTATTTTTTAAGAGGAAAAAAAAAAGCCAGGGAAGGTTTTGGTGCACCATTTATTTTTATGATAATTTAAATATGTTAATACTGTACCTAAGAGTTTTATATACATACACATTTTGCATAAAGAAGAGCTTTTACTCCCAAGCGAGGCTGGGAGGGGGGTAGAGAGAAACCTGTTCAGAAATCTTTGGACACAATATTAAACAACACCAGAAAACTCCCTTCTCTCCAGACTTTTCACAACTGTCTTGTACTGCACAACAGCCTGAAAACATATATTATTTTTTGCAAAGAGGTGTTTTAAAATTAACCCTCACAAATTTGTGAGAGTGTTTGTTAAAAGTCTAAGTGCCCCTCGACCCCAAGCTGTGGGAAGGGGCTCTGTGCTGGGT